>NW_010518246.1:0-38937 GCF_000687285.1 Phaethon lepturus | reverse complement strand
GCCCAGAGCTCCGGCTTCTGGAGTCGCTGCAAAGACGCTGGAGGCCTTTTGATAAGGCGGGCAGAGACTCTGGCGTTAGAGGAGCGTGTTTGCGTTAAAACCAGACGTTTGGAAGGGGAGAAAAACCCATGCTTTGCTTGACTGGCTTTCCTCTGAGATGCTGCTGCAAAAGGGGTTTGGGGAAGGCCTTTTGGGAAAGAAGAGGAACACAACAACTGCCCAGAACCTTCACCAATATTCAGAGCCCTGTTTTTTCCCCTTCTGAAACCGCATATCCCTTTGTAACAGATGTGGTGAGAGTTGGGCTGTAACAGGCCCTTCCTCAGGTGCAGCATGAAGACCAAACGTTAAAAACCTCTGAGAAGGTGGTTTGAATAAAGCCTCTCCTTTCCACAAGGTATTACAGGCAACACGGGATGTTGCTTCAGATTCCTGTGGCTAAGATACATTCAGCCATTGAGAGCAGGTGCTAGGGTCTCTAGTCCAAGAGAAGAAGGCTTCCTCAACCAAAATGGCGGAGCTGGGCCTGTGCTATACAGGTCAGTGAACTAGACCAGCACAAACAGCTTTAACACATGGTTTAACTGTGATGGTATAGGTATCTGCACAGGACAACCTGTTGGAGCACCTCTGATGCTTCACAGCCTTCGGCAGTGTTTCCTATTCCTGTGCCACATGCCAGCAATTCATTAAACAAGGGCGATGCTGCTGACCTACTTCGGATGGGAGTTATTAATGCTTGTAATATATTCTGGCAGCCTAAGGTAAAAGGCCTCGAAGTAGGCATTGATCAAAACAATACCACAGGGAGCAAGGTCTTTCTCATTCTTGAAGTACTGGCTGTTGGCCTTTACTGAAGCACAGGAGTGACCCTGCCTGTTGCTGTATGTAGTGAGTTGTATGTGATAAATGCCACCGTAGCCAAATCAGAGTTTGGGACAAAGAATCAGCCGCTTGTTCTTGGGGAGAGGGAGCTAGTGACAGAACAAAAGTTTTAGGCAGTCATGGTTCAGCTGCGTCCGGAGCAGGGGCCTGGCTCACAAGGGGGCAGCATCCAACCATTTTGTTTCAGAAACCATCAATCATCTGGTCCACAGTTGAGGAGAAATGGCAGGAAATTATAATACTGAAAAGAAAGTTTTGTAGAACTAACATCACCTCCAGGGTAGGTCTAATTAATTTTTTTCACTCCATTATGTTTGAAAATACATTAAACAGGAATTGCTATCACTTTAGTAAATGGATTGACAACTTGTCCAATATCACTGCTGTTAAAAAGGCAAAACCCCTCTCTCTTGCCTCCTGCAGCACTAATCAATAAATCGTTAATTACCCAATGCATCAGCAGTAGAAAGACATGACTAGAGCATACTGAGAGGCCTTTGAATTAAAGAAACCTCAAGCATATTCAGATACTAATCTTTTATGCCTTTCAGGTACATGCATGCAAAGTTATTTTAGCTATTCATTTTAGCCACTGTCCTGAATTGAATCAGGCAGTGTTGAGCATGTTCTCTTCACATAGCATGTAGTTCAGATGCGTAGGATCAAGGGTAGAATTAAGTCTCCCCAAACACAAAACAAGTTTATGTGAAGAAATGTCCCTGCAGCATTATGGTACTTTGCTAATAAGGAAAGGCCTTAAATGTAGCAAAGCTGTTGATAGAAAACATTACCTTTAAGCAGCACCTACAGTGGCAATTTAGGAAAGAATTGGTGATAAATTTGGAGTAATGCTTCTGAACTCCTACGGAGATAGGATATTGGCCAAGTGCCCATTGTCACAGACACATCGTACACTAGCATTACTGATTTCTCTCATTATTTTAGAGCTCAGAGTCTAAGTGAACCACAACCTATGTAGCAGTAGCGAGATTGTAGCTTCTTTTAGATCCTAAAGACATCAACACACACCCTCTCTTTTCTAGCTTGAAAGTGAGTCAGTTGCTTCCCTTTGGCATCCTTCTTAAGTCATCTGGGAACCAGAACTATCCATAGCTGCCGCTGTGCCACTGGCAGACCCGTGTGAAGCTGCGGTGCCACCAGCCCTCTGGCTGTATCTCACAGCTAACGATAAAGCACTGTGCAAGGCTTTCCCATCAGGACCGCCATCTTTGGAAGAAAGTACAAAGTCTGTGTAACACCGCTCTGCGTGTTCTTGCGCATTCTCACAAGCTGATCATTGGGACTGATAGAGGCAAATATCAGCAATGAGAAGTAGGTTTTGCCTGTGGTGACAATGTAAACATGAGGAGTGGCCAATGATACTTGCGGCAGTCAGCACTGAGCAGGTGTGTCTGCGCTGCACTTCAAAAATCTTTCTCAGGGATCAGAGACAGATTCTGGTTATCAGGTATGGTTTCTGATGTGTCTTTGGCTCATCTCCTATAGCTTTCTACTCTTTTATTTTAATTCTTTTGTGGCTAGCATTAAGCTGACCAGAGTAATGAGTGGTATACATTTTTTTACATATATAAAAAATATATATCTTAATTTATTTTAAGAAAGCAAGCATTAAGTCCTTTAGTGGCAAACACTTTCTAGTATCAGGAATCGTGTACATGAAGTATTGTGTTTCTGCAGTGAAAGCATATTTTTTTGAAACTTGGGATTAAAAAAAACCTTCTCACAAGATAGCTATCAGACTTAACATTGTATTGACAGAGAATTTTGTCAGTTGTAGCTAGTCATATTTAAAGTCATAAATTAACTTAATACATTAAATGTGGTTTGGTTTATTTCCAGGGAGAGATGTTTATTCAATGTACTTTAAACAGTGTGGTATTAAAAGGGCAAAGGAAACACTACTGTAATACATTTCAGAACTGTATATAAATCCATTCAACAAAAATAGGGCTTTTGTAAGGCATGAATTAGTTCTGTTAATGCGCAGACTTTCTCCTTTTGAATTTATTATAAGGACAGCTTGGAATTCTGTACTTTTTTTCCTTCATATGAAATACCTTTTGCTACATTTATCAATGGTTTACTTAAATTCTTCCTCATGAAGACAACCAGGACCAAATACCTTTTCTACCTTTCTACTATTTTAGAAATTTTAGCTTTTCAAACACGTCTTCTTGTCTTTCCTGTTCTTCTGGCATGGTTTGCTTTAGGTCTTATGTTCCCGGATTAGCGATCTGGCAGAGCGGGGGAAAAGAAGAGAGGTGTCAGGTAGATACCATCTTTAGAAGTCATCACATTGTTTCTTTTTTAGTGGGTGGAGTGGGAAATTGATTATATCAGAGTCTGCATTTTCTGGCATGACCTAATTAATAATTTACAGGATTGTTAGTCAACTGTACTGGATCACTGGTTGAACTAAGAGGTCTCTGCATGAGGTAGGACTTTTTGGTTTCTTACCATCTCTCTTGTGATTGACTGTACTCTCTTCTTCTTTTGTTTTTGTTTTTTTTCTTGTTGCTCCTCTGCTTGTCTGTAGCATGGTGTCCTTAGCATTAAGGAGGAAGGAGGAGGGAAAGAAAGAGTATGTGGAAGAAAGGCATGTCAAATGGTGAATACAAAAGCGGAAATAGTGACATAGTCCCTGGCAAGTGAGAGAACCATATCCCAGAGCTACAAAAAGGACAGAGTAAATGGTAGCAGGGGAGGGGTGGTCACCCGTCCTTAGATTTTTTTCAAAGCAATGTAAAACCTTCTCATGATTCAAGTTGCTAAATATATGGATAGTATTCTAACGGGGGGGTTATGCTGACAAGTGAGAACCCTTGTTTGAAGACACAGATCCTGGGTAAACAAAGTAAGTATTTTAACCGCTTTTATTTAAGGCTTCTTAACTGACTTGTGTAGCAAGAATTTTCCAGTATTACTTTTTGCTGGGTATTGCTTTACATTGGCATGAAGGACTCTGTGGCTGTTTGCTTACAGTCTAACTCTGCTGTATTTTTCTGCATTTTTGATATCTGCTTTTAAGAGCTTTGACAAATGAATTGTTAGGAGAGTTAAAAGTCAAGCTGAAAAGGGGAGAAAATTACTAATTTTGGTTTATGAGATCGAGGTGGTGATCAGATTTCCATGTGAAGCCTACAGAGTTTACAACATTTTGTTAATATAGGACAAATACCATATCCCATTAACTAATAATTTTTTATGTAAGGTCTGTAAATGTATCTAAAACAACTACACTGAGTAAGCTAAGAAAAGTACACGCATCACAGAATTACTCTAAATCAGGTCATAATTTAAATTAAGTTTTAAAATGTAATTCTAAAGGAAAACCAACCATTCTAATAAATGCTAAGTGCCCCAAAAGGACGTCTTGTTACAAAGAATACAACCTTCAGCTAACAGTGTTTCCTCTGCTGGAAACATTTGTGCATAGGTTCATAAACCAACAGAAATGGTTTAACATTTCAGCTTTGTTGTTATTTCCCCCTTTGTTTGCTTTTTTTTAAATTTTCAGAAATTTGTGTGAGAGTAGGACTTATCGTTGTCCAGAATTTAATCTATACCATTTTATTTCTTAGTTCCTTAACATAGGATCTTCTGTTCATAGTTTGCCCTAAACAACTAATTGATTGCAAGCAGGGGACAAAAACAGAAGGAACAGATGAAGTTTCAGGTAACGCAAGTTCTTGACTTCATTCAAATGCTTCAACATATATTATCAAAAAATGAGGGGAGAAAAGACAGAAATACGGTAGACTTAACTGAACTTGAAAGTTTTCATGAGGAGTTATAAAGTCTTTGAAAGCAGGAAGTTTTTTTCAGTCTACATGATAACCTTTTAAGATGCATAGTAAACACAAAATAGTCAAACTGCTTGTATTATCTGTTAAAATTTAGAGTGCAACTTTGCTGGCCATCTCTCTTCTTTTAGATATATCCAGGCAGTTTCCTGATTCATATATGGGTGTTGTTTCCTTTCTGAAAAGTCCTCTTTTGCATATTCCTCAGGAAAAAAAATGTAATTTGACTGTGCAAAACAACAAATTCACATAAAAGAAAATCCCTCCTGCTATTCTGAAAATGCAAGCTCAAAAGAATTTTCTTCCACTCAGTGTTTCACATGATCTGTGGGGTTTATGATAATGTGCTAGCTCTCCTGTCTCCCTTTGTTTAAGCCTTTAAAAACCAGCCTTTGGGCAGGATTATTAGAAGAAGGGAATGCCATTTGTTGTTATGCCAAGCATAGATTTACTGGGAAAGCTTTAGCTCCGTGCTATGCACAGCAAGTGGGGATAGTACTGCCACATTGCATCATGTGATTGCAGCTGTGTAGCCTCCATTTGAGACTGAGAGCTCTGTACATGAGCAAGTCTACTCAAGTTTGTGCAGACAAATCTGAGCTTAACTCTGTCAACTGTCAGAGCAAGTCAGTCTGAACTAGCCAGTTACTCTGACCTGTTGCCATTCCTGTGATGTTTCTCCCAAGCTAAGACGTCCTGACTCTATATCTTTCCATAGATGTGTCCTGTGAGTGCAGTATCCTGATGTTCTGCAATACCAAATCCATCTTTTAAGATCTTGTCCCTACATAAAAATTGTATTACACCAATACATTTATAGCCCTCCACAGTTCTCTAACCTGGATATATTAATATCAGGGTAAATTTTTACTATCTAGACAAGGATAAATCATGTGAATAGTGTATAAATTTATGCACTCTGCAGTATGTAACATTGTTGTTATCTTAGTAAAAACTTACAAACTATCCATACCTATATAGGCCCTGTTTTAGGCAAAAAGGTAAATTAAAGAAAAGCATAAGACAATGTCTATCAGCTTACCAAAGAAACTTCTTTTGTAGAAAAAAATTACCCCGTAATAACGTATTACAAAATTTCAACTTTCTATTAACTTGGAAGCAACTTATGGACATTATCACACAGTTTGGGTCGTTCAACTAACTAAACCTCTGGCTTTATCTATTTGCAGTTATTGCCATTCGCCATTTTTACTTATGTAATGAAATATCTAGACAACAGAAAGGGTTACTTTGCAGGCATAGCTTTTATCATACAAGTAAACAGTTGTGGGCAGGCAGAAGCAAGTTTGCTCCTCCCATGCTTCTTGCCTGAAGAATATGATTCAGCTCAAAGTTAGAAGTCCTTTAGAAGTTGTCATGGGACACTGCTCAATCTGGTAAGTCTTGGCACTAATTTACACTGCTAAGAAGCTGGGCTGATACCACCCACCAGTTAACAACTAGCTATAGTTAACTGCAAGGACGTCTCCAAAGAATAGATTACATGCTTACAGAACCAGGTCACTGCACAGAATAAATTTTACTGTTTTAAGCTCTTTTTTCCACAGCCCAGCAGTAAAAGAAATTCTTAGTTAATTTTAACTGTGGGTGGCATCAGGGATTGTGCAGACACAACCTGTCATGCTTTCACAACCAGCTTTTGACCAGACAGGAAATGACTGTCAGTGAAGCTGGAGTACAGTATTGCTTATTTCATTCTTTGTTCCGCTTGATGTCTGGATTATAAGAAAATATTTGTTGAGCTAAAGCTCTGTTATACATGGAAGGGGTACTTCAGAGTTATTCTGTATTGACATTGGGTACTGTGCTATATTGCATAGTCTTAGTTATGTTTTGTTTAGAGTTGCTAAAAACACTTTGATCTTCACCTACCCCTTTTTCCCACAATTCTTTATTCAATTAATGCACTTAAAAATTTTTATTCTTCTCTTGTTGTACCCTCAGGTAGTCCCTATTTCTTTGAAGGACGTCCTCCCTCATGTGACAAAGCTGTTTTCAGATCTTCAGCTCTTGTTTCTGCCACATTTGATACAAACCCTTTCTTTAAATCTTTAAAAAGTTTCTAGGCTAGAGCTTCAAACACTCACTGACTAGGTCTGAGTTTTGTAGTGAGAGTACAGCAGGGAACTACTAACATGTTGTGTTTGGTTTTTGGTTTTTCTTATTTTCTTTTATAGTGCAATTTAATTGCAGCTTGATTATATTGTTTCCATCTCAAAGGAAACAATATAGACAGTCAAGCTGAGAACGAGGTTTACTAGAATAAGCCTCTTCTTTTATCTCAGAGTGGTTTGTAGCAGAATATTTTTCCAGCTAGGAGCTATAGAAATTCAAATGTACTGTTTATAATGTATTGATTGCACCTTATTCTGTAGCTGCTGTTAAGCAATTTGCTATACATGCCTCCCCTCCCTCCAGCAGCACTCTATATTTAACCCACATGCCTAGGTCTTGTTTCTACGAATTCTCTACTGGCTGTAGCATGCCACATCTGAGTTGAAAAAAGAACTAAATCCCTTGGGCCAAATTCATTCCTGGAATTGCTTGATTGAACACAGTGCATTTACACTGAGGACAGATTTGGCTCATACCTGACTTTGTCAGCATTCACTGTGCTGTAACTAAGTAACAAGAACACTGTCATTAGGGGACAGATGAATAGCTTTCTCTAAGGTTATTAGAGCACTGAGCACCTTTAAGGAGTGCAGAAATCTGTGAAAGGAGGAGTTGGGGAAAAGGACACTGCTCCTTTTAGAGTCTGTGTAACAGAACTGATAAGCTATTCCTGTGATGTGATCGAATGTGACTGAATACTGAAGGCTCTTGGACTCTTATTCCATAAAATCCACATCAAAGCAGCACAGGAAAAGATCGAGGGAACAGCTTCTGCTGTACTGAGAAAGGTACATATTTGTATTTTCTTATTTCTTAGACTTGACATGATTTGTTATCTTAGATAATGTCACTATTTTAAACAGTGGTGAATATGAAAGAAGTAGTGTTTTCCACATTCTGACTGGTACTTATTGTCAGGAAGCCAGTCCGTGGGCAGCAACAGCTTTCACAGAGAAAGAGTAGGACATATTTGTGTGTAATGCATTTGTACTGTATTGTAAACCTTGACAGCTGAAAGAAGTGAGATGAGATAACCCCGACTAAATTGAAATGTAATTTATGGCTATAAGTATGCTGGAATTTGGTACTCATTTGTATTCAAGAAAAAGCTGAATGCAAGTCAAGCTGCAGTTCAGTCATATTTGAATGAATCGCTGCTTTTATAAATGTGTTGCTGCAGCTGTATTTTATGGGGGTCTTCATTCTCAAGAGAGAGTTCTGCTACAGCAAAATCTCTGTGAAGAACAGACAAAAAGCTAGTGCTTTTGCTTGCTAGCCCTGTTGCTGCTTATAGAGTATCTTTCTGATGCCCTTTACGGACATTCTTCACCTTCTGCCCTTTAAAAACAAACTCATATTTACCAATACTGTCAACCACATGTCATACCAATGGTCTCCATAAACAACCTTTACTCATCTCTGCACTTAAGCTTACTTTCTTCTGCATACTCGGCCATGGACTCCTCTAACAAAGCCCTCAGGTTCAGAATCGTATGCATTTGCACAGCATTGCAGTATTTAAATGCAAAAGAAAATTTTCCTGATTTACAGCTTTAGTTTGCATCAGTGGAAAAAAGAGTTTAGTGACACTAACAACTAACTGCAAACAATTTACTTGTCACTCAAGTTTAGCAATATTTCTTAGCAGCCTGCAGCTGGTATCAGGTTTATCTCTGCCAGTCTCACACTGTTGTCTTTCAGCATTCCTTTGGGATCACTGGAATTAGAACTGACTGGGAATTTTCTGAGAAAACATAATTTTGGCAGCGGTCGTTGAAAACAGATCTTAGTGTGTGAGGCCATCCAGACCAGTTTTGCTAGAACTCTCTCAGGAGAGATTTCTCAGAAAGCAATTTCTAGCTAAAATAAGAGTCACTCTGCCCACTCCAGCTACTTTTCTGGGGAGAGCACTCACTCAGGATTTGAGACCAAGGTCTCATGCTGCCTCTTCCCTTACAGTGCTTTGGTTACCTGCTGTTCTGTGGTGGATCCCACCTTGCCTGGCCTGTTAGAGCTGTTCACTTCATAGAAACAAGCCGTCATTTCAGGAGCGATTTCCTTCCTACTTTTTCAGATCCCTTAGTGGGTGTCCTCACTACCAAGTTTCAGTCACGCATTTCCCCTGGCCTGAAGAACAGCTTGTGGAGAGTAGAAAGCTGTGCTGGGAGAGAGACAGATTTACACTAGATTAGCTGTTAGCCTTGGAAGCAGGGCAGGAGCATGCAGTGGGGATTTGGGACACTGAGGATTCAGCCCTTGGTCTTTGTGATATAAAGAGAGAATGTGAAATAGGTCTGTCATAGGTGATTATGCTGAGGACAACTAGCCATTTTAGTCTTTCCTCTTCCAGACCTTTCTCCCTACCTCCATTTGGGGCAAAATCATTCAATAGGAGCTTGTTTTACCTTGTGTTGAACATGAAAATCTCAGGTGAGAGAACTTCTACATACCAGCTCCTAATGTGCTGTCAGGGCAAAGCACTTTCTACTTTTAGCAGTCCACTGTCTTCCAGGTGGGATTTGTACAATTCAGCTGAGCTGCGCCAACTACTGGCCTCAAACACTAGTACAAATAGTACAAATGCATCTAGAGTTCTGGAGTGGGAATAAGGACTATTAGAAACCAATGCTTCCAAGGGGTACCTGAAAGGATCTTATTCCTGAGAAGCTGTCTTTGCTCAAGGCCTGGTAAAGTGCATTTCTTAACCTTGAAGAATTCTCTCACCCTAAGCTCTGGCTTTAATCATGCAACGTGTTCATTAGGCCAGTCTGGATCAGAATGCTACAGATCCACGTGACCCTGCTTGTTGGATGGAGATGAGGCCTCTCTGTGTGGCCAGTTTATTCTAAACCCCACTCTTCTTTATGGGGCACATAACCATTATATAAACCTTTTCCTTTGGGTGATAGCACCAAATACCACTAAGACAAATGCTACTATGAAGGGAGTTTTAAGTGGGTAGCAATTATCCTAATTGAAATCTATCTGGGGAGAATGGATTTAAACACCCTTATGAAGCTTAGTTGATGGGGCTCCCTAGTAGGCAATAGGCACTTTTCTGTTTTTTTCCTTTCATTCAGTAAGAAGAATATCAACCTGTATTTGTTTCCTTTCAACCTGAGAAGAGGGAAAAAGACAAGTCAAAAGGCCCAGGGGGAAAAAAAAAATCATCAGAACTTTGCATTTATAGAAGTCAGAATTTTTGTAGTCATGGTAGTGAAGCTAAATTGTAGTAACTTGAATAAAACCTAGGAAGAGGGAAATCTAGATTTCATGCAAGAAATACTTAGTGAAAAATTATATAAAGCCTGTTCAGCTTGTTTTCATGATGTCAGTGGAAAATCTGAATGTCAAACTCCCAGACTAAGTTTCCATTGACATACAAGCTATTCACATTTGGCAATATGCTGATTATTCTTCACAGTGTTGCACTCATTTGAAAATACATAAACAATAATGAAAGGAGGTTAAAAGATATTTTTTTGACCTTTAAAAGTACTAAAATATGAAGCTGTTGAATTGTGTTGCCTACAGCAACAGGATACAATATATTTGGCAGAAGTTAGTTTAGACTTTCTGACCAAAATACTTTGCCTTTTTCTTGCTCTGGGAAAAGATCAAGAAAAGCAAAATGCCACAAACCAGAGATTGCCTCATTCAAGACAGCGTAGGACAAATCATAGTACCATATGAATCATAGAATGGTTTGTGTTGGAAGGGACCTTAAAGATCACCTAGTTCCAACCCTCCTGCCATGGGCAGGGACACCTTCCACTAGACCAGGTTGCTCAAAGCCCCATCCAACCTGGCCTTGAACACTTCCAGGCATGGGGCACTCACAACTTCGCCGGGCAACCTGTTCCAGTGCCTCACCACCCTCATAGTGAAGAATTTCTTCCTTATATCTAATCTAAATCTACCCTTTTTCAATTTAAAGTCACTACCCCTTGTCCTATCACTGCATGCCCTTCTAAAGGTCCCTCTCCAGCTTTCTTTTAAGGCCCCTTTAGGTACTGGAAGACTGCTATAAGGTCTTCCTGGAGCCTTCTCTTCTTCAGGCTGAAAAACCCCAACTCTCTCAGTCTGTCTTCATAGGAGAGGTGCTCCAGCCCCCTGATAATTTTTGTGGCCCTCCTATGGACTCACTCCAACAGGTACATGTGCTTCTTAGGTTAGGGGCCCCAGAGCTGAATGCAGTACTCCAGGTGGGGTCTCATGAGAGTGGAGCAGAAGGGGAGAATCACCTCCCTTGACCTGCTGGTCACGCTTCTTTTGATGTAGCCCAGGATATGATTGGCTTTTTGGGCTGCAAGTGCACATTGGCGGGTCATGTTGAACTTCTCATCAACCAACACCCCCAAGTCCTTCTCCTCAGGGTTGCTCTCAATCTATCCTCCACCCAGCCTGTAATTATGTTTGGGATTGCCTTGACCCAACTCTTTGAGTACGACCATCCAGCCAATTCCTTACTCAGCGAGTGGTCCATCTGTCAAATCCATGTCTCTCCAATTTAGAGACAAGGATGTTGCGTGGGACAGTGTCAGATGCTTTGCACAAAGAGTCAGGAACGCCAGTCCCAGTCATGGCACAGCACAGATGTCCTTTGGCCTAGTGTACAGCAACAGACACTGTTAAAATATGCGTAGAAATGTGCTGACTCTTCTGCATTGATTTCACAATGCTTCTTAAACAGCTAATATGTCCTTACTAATATGCAAAGCCTCTGCATACTGTAGTGTATGAGCTACTTAAAGGCATAATTTCAGCAGAAGCTTTTAAAAAGTTTGAACTGGAGCCTTTTTAACCCTTTTCTAAAGATGGGGTATACACCTACCTCCTTCACACAGGTACATGCATGGGAGGGTTTAATCTGTTATTTTGTATGTCCTTTGTAAAAAAACCTCCAGAAAATTGTTTGCATTATTACATTATTCTGTCTGCAGACTTAACAGCAGTGTCTCTGCAATGAGTCAGGCCCTGTTGTCCCCAGTCACTCTATGTAGACCATTTCTATTATCCTTAATATCATCAGACGGAGAGATTTTTTTGTGAGAAAAGGTTGAATGATATAAATTTACCAAGCACTCCCCATTCACCAGGTATGTGAGCTAATAAAGTCTAAATGAGATTCTAAACTCTTTAGCATCAGAATGCTAAAGTACTGTCTGGATGCTCGGAGACTTGTAATAAACTTTTAACCAACCAACCAGTGCTTGGCACTCAGATCAAATGCATGAAAAATTATAGCTAGATTGGATGTAACATCATCTTTCCTCAAAGGCCTGATTTGTCAGCAAGCTGAAATCACTTAAGGAAAGTGTTCGAAGCACTGTTTGTCTCCACATTTTCCCTGTTATTCATAAACTCAAGCATAATAATATCACAAAGGTGTTTGTTTGCTGTCTTAGTATCCCAAAATTGATCTCTTTAGTTAATGCAGATGGAATCACTTTGCCTTTCCTCAGGTGTTATCCATATATCCATAGCAGGGCCTTTTCTCACAAAGATTAATTCAGCTTTGCAACACCTTGAAAGTTACAGAAGTAGCAATAACTTTAACTTACTCTTGTGGCAACAAAGACATAGGTAAGACAGCTCACCCAAGATCAGATTGGAAAAATACTGCCAAAATGAGACTCAAACCTAAGTGCCTTGACTCAGGATCACAAAGTTTACTCATTCCAGTCCTGGAGAATAGCAGTCTAATATACTTTGTAGAAGAGATTTTGTTGTGGTTATGTTTAGGACTTAATTGTCAGTACAAAGCAAAGCAATGTCAGTTTATCCAACCTAAAATTGTAATGAGATGTTCTGTAATTAGGCTTATAAGCATTCACCTTGATTAGAAAAATGTTCTATCAAATAGTTTTCAACATACCAGGTATTTTAATACCTGCCATCTCTTATTTTTGCATCTGTAGGAAATGAGGTCTTATTAGTTAGTCATAATGTAATGAACTAAGCTTCAGAATATATAAATAATCAAATTTGGTGCTTTTTTAATCCACTAAGTGTGAAACTCACTAAGGTATATGTTCTTATTACAACTCAGAGCATTTAAAGGTGCTTACTTTCAATATGTTTATTTTTCTTCTTAGTAAATCTCAGGTTTTAGGAGAGGGAGGCTGTTTGGAATCTGAGAGAGAAACAGTAGCAACCAGTAGTTTAGATCAAATCTCCATACACCTTCCTCTGGCAGTGTTATGAAAACTTCATACAGTTTTTATGAAACATTGAGAAAAATCTCAATTTGATTCATCTAGTTACTCAGAATTACCTTAAAAATGGATGTTACCAGTTGTTCTAATGCTTAGTTTTTCAATTCAGGGAATTCTAAAACCAATCATTTTTTAAGAGTC
The DNA here is from genome assembly GCF_000687285.1 of Phaethon lepturus. NCBI lineage: Eukaryota > Metazoa > Chordata > Aves > Phaethontiformes > Phaethontidae > Phaethon > Phaethon lepturus. Next base: position 25,733 of record NW_010518246.1, on the reverse strand, counting down.
TTGGAAAAATTTACCAGAAGCATTACCATAAATAACATTACTGAAAAATCCTTATTGTAACCTTTGGTGAAATGGCTGGAGTCACCTGTACAAGAATAAAGAACAGGATGTATTGTTTTGTGCTCCATCACATGGACATTTTTGCGTTTTTATAAAAACTGGAGATGACGTAATAGTAAGGGGGTAGTGAATCCCCTAACTTAACAACTATTGCTATAATAATAGATCCCTAAGTCTGAGCCATTCTCTTGAGGTTTCTTTTATAGCCATCGGAATGACTTAGGTATTTTATCTTCAAGGGCAAGCAAGTTGGGGCAGCAGATTCCCACAATTTGTGTTTGCTTCTCTCTTTGAAAGTGTCTTTTTAAATCTCTATAAGCTGAAACAGAGGTAATCCCATTCTAATGCTGATTGTTTGATTATGGTTTGCAGCAGGGGAAAACTGCTGAACTGCATTATCAAGTTATGATTTGGTCTTATGAAACCTGCCAAAATTAGATGCATAAGAAAATAACACAGTGCTTTAGAAAGACTTGTCAGTAATTTGACAGGTTTGGGCATGAAGTTTTAATATGTTTTCTTTTAAACTCTGTCTTCTCAAAAACAGATTTAGTAATATGTGTTGTTCATTCCTTCCCATGGTGTTATACCTCTAGTCTTCTGTTTATTCCCTTGCTGAAGTTTTCATTTTGCCTAATATTTTCCACTTCAAATTTTAGCTTTCAAAGAGAAGACACACTTTGTCATGGTGTTTCTAATGCACAGAAGAGGTTGCAGTGCTAACCTGTGTATTTGGAACCTCAGTACAAGCACTAAATAATAAGAGAGACTGCCTTGTAGTAAGTGGTTGTGGGAAACTTGACTATGTGCAAGTTCAGTTTTATTGCATACTTAATGAATCTCATGAATCCACATTAAAGCTAAAATTACAGTTGCATTTTCTAAAGCTGTCATAACAGGACTGTCTTGTTGGTAGTGGTGTTTTAAACTGGCTGAATTACGCACTTAATTTTCATATCAAATATTTTTCAGCTAAGAGTATGAAAGCAATTACCTATTTTGGTACAGATTTTTTTTTTCCCTCTGGGTGCATGACCATCACTGATGCATCTTGCTCTTGGCAGGCTGCTTTTATAGTCTACTGGTATCACTAAATTTATTTTCACATTTAAGGTGACAGAAATTAAGAGGGACTAACTTTGAAAATGAAACTGTGTTTAAAAAAAGGAAAAGAAAAACAAGATATGTCTGTTTTGCTCCTTTTGAAAGTTACCTTCTCTGGAAAGTGGTTTTCAGGATAAATGCCTGCTAAAAACAACCCATACTGACAGTTTATGAAGGCATTGGGGTATTATACAGCAATAATAATAATAATAATAATAATACAAAAACCCCAATAGTTGAAAAACATTCCTTTATACAACAAAAGCAAGTGAACTTGTCTAGGAATGGAAAAAATCAACATGTACTGTATCGGTCATTGCTACCTGTGCGCAACCTCTAAGGATCTGTGGAGGCAGGTGGCCTCTGCTGTTACGTACGGTAGCATTCATGTGTGACTCAGAAGTGCAAAGATCTGATTGAGGCACGGTAAGAAATAGATCCCTCTGAGCACTTGATCATAGGAATGGCCAAGCTGAATTACTTTCTTGCTTAAGTTTTAGCATCTAAGACCATCCCCAAATCACACAGATTTGAGCTTAAATTTATAGCTTTTTTTTGTCGTCTTGACAAATACGTTACACAAAACATGTAAACAAACCAGTGCTAAGAGCCACTCACCAGTCTAGGTCTGAAGAGACACAAAGATAAATACAGGTCAGTATTTTGCCTTCAGAGGGGATTCTTGGGTGAACTTGAAGTGACAAGATTTCACAGCTGAAGATCCAAAATTTGTTTCCCAGGTGGCCCAGCAGAACTATCAGTTGTTGCCCTTTCAGACAAGCTAAAGGGCTGTCAGCCTGCTCATGGTTTTGCTTAAGGAAAGGCTAGAAGAGATAGAAGGCTATGGCTATCTGTGTTGTTCAGAAGCATATCCCAATTTACACCTTTTTGTCAAGCTAGTTGCATCCTGGTATCAGGATGTCACACTGCAGTACTTTCTGTGGGTTGCAGCAGCCTAAATACAATCTGTGCCTTTGCAAAGATAGGGCATGTACATCTCCAACAAGGCATCTTTCTCTGCACAAAGTACACTCTCTTAAAATGACAAAATCTTTAAAAGGATACTGCTGTTCAGAAGGTGACAGATATTTGTTTTTTTGAGATCAGCTGAAGTTACTAAAAATCAGCAGGTCTAATCCAAGTTGAGTGCTTTTCTCTGCTCTGGCTAACAGAGACATGTTAAGAAATAGCATTTCACAGGCTGCAGACAATGGAGAAGCTGTCCTTTAACACATGGGCTTTTGAGCATGTGGTGTCTTGCAATTTTGGTGTATAAAGCCTGTAGCAGCATGGGAAAATAAGACAACAGAAATCTGGTTTGCTGACATACCCTTCCATGCCTCGGAAGCAATGTGAAAATGGAGGGGCAGGATTTTACTGTCAGCAGGTCCTTTTTGTTAAGGTATAAAGAGAAGTCTTCACAGTCTGTTCCCTGTCTGTATTCCTGCAGGACAGGGAGTGGGGCTGAGTTAGATTACAGATGCTATCTCTCCCTGTTTTGAGAAATCTCACCAAATGGTTTTACAACTATACTAAGTAATAAAGGAGGAAAGCTGTTCTACAAAACATACACCACCTAGTTTAGTCTTGCAGCTATCATCCATTCTTGCTATCTGACAGATCTTTGCAGGGCAGCCCCAAACAAAATGGCAGAATCTCATAGTGCCAAAGCAACAGCCTGTGGCAAGTTGTAGTCAGAGAATGCCAAAGTATCCATTGTAACCAGAGGATTATGTCTGGCAGTAGTCTGAAAAAATTCTGACTGCCAACAGTCTTCAGTTCTAGAGGGACCTGAACATGTTTGGACTGCCACTAAGTGAGTCACTGGTATGCAGGGCTCACATGGTTTCCCTTGTCTGGAGGCAGGAAGGTTAGATACTTGCTGGTGTCAGTAAATGATTTCTGGGCTCCATCCATTTATTGAAGTTCAGAATAATTGTCTCTCAACTATGTCAGTAATCCAAATCCATCAACAATGACCATACAATCAACTAAGCCATGAAAACCAAGTGAAGACAAGCCAAGTGAAGCTAGAGAGGTATTTTTGTGTAAAACTAATGATATTTTCATAACCCAATCCAAGCTCTCAGTGGACAGATAATGTGGAACATCTTCATGTAGAACTAGAAAGAACAGAAGGTGCAGGACAATTGGGCCTGATCGGTAGAACTATTAGTGCATAGAAGGAAGGAAGAAAAATTGACATCCAGGCCTTCAGGGTCCCTGTTGAGGTAAAGAAGCAAGTTCTTATTAGCTAGGAAACAAAATCCAGAAAGTCCAAGCAGCAAGATTTTCATGTGCTAATGATTCTGGCAAGCCCTGAAAAGAAATGTCTCAGGTCAGATTTTGCAAGGAAAGCATTAAAGGTAAGTATTAACACTGATGACTACTTAAAAGTAAAAGAAATAGACTTTTAACTGCTCCAAACAAATCATACTTGCTGTGCAACTAAGATAAGTGCATGGGTGAACAAACATTGGATGTAGTGTAGGTTGAGCCTATCTCCATGGAAACTCAGTCATCTTCTGAACTCAAAATGTGTTCTGCATGATGATTCAAAATTTAAAGCAGTGGGATAGATTTCTCCCATGTGTAATATGTATGTGCCAAGTCCCACTACAGAATGGAGGTCTGACCACCCATAAAATTTAGGATTTTCCTGGGACAATTTTGGGGGATACAAAAAAAGGAAGCAAGAACAGGTAGGAAGAGATCTGGGAGAATATTTGGCTAATCATATAGCCCCTTAACCTCTGGTCTTGTGTAACTTAGGCAAAATTTTTGAGGATGTTGTAGCTCCTGTTGGAGCAATGGTTTTGCTGAACTCCAGGTAGGTGGAACATTAATACAAGTGCAGGTGGAAAAGTGTTCACCATTTTTAGCGAGCTAGAAGAGAAAGACTTAATAGAAAGAATCAGAGACTAGAAAGAGCTGAGTGTCATGCTCTTTAAAAATAACCATTTAAAAACCAGTGCAACTCAATCCAGCCTGCCGAGGTTAAGAAATTGGTTCTGAATCCTTCACACCTGTGTTCAAATGCCTAATTAGACCTAAAGAACAAATAAACCTGGCATTCATTCATCCTAATACTAACTGGAGCACATTACAACCTGTGCTCTCCTCCCAGTGTGCAACTGTGACTTGTGGGAAGCAGAAGTAGAAAAGTGGAAGTGTTACAAGCCACATAATCAGACATGAGGCATATTTTGAGTTGTACAAGAGGAGCTTCACACACAGAGAATCCTCAGGCAAATCACAACCCTTAAGTTTGGCACCGCCTCAAAGGCTAAGTCAATTCCTTAATTTTAAGAACCCTGTCTTTATCAGATCTTTTTGTGCTGTGACTCCTGCATGAAAATAAATGCACCTTCCTGTATACTGGCTTGTCTGAAATCCATCAGAGTAAATGGCTTTGATGGGATTTATTGCTTGAGCTGTACAGGGTGACATGCATCACATCTGCTGAGCTTTATGTTCAGGTGCCCTAAACTCACAAACAGAAACACACACCACCCATGCTGCACACACATAGGCACCTGCAGCTATGACACTAAATTCCAGGGGGAGAATAGGCACCATCCCATCAGATAATTTGAGCTGGCCCACCAGAGAAGTACAATATGCCCTTTTGTTACATCTCTTCAATTTCATGAGCCTGAGCTCGGCTCTCATTCAGGGATTCAGCTTTATGTTTTTATAACCAGTGAGAAAACATCCTCACTTCGTAAAAGGAAATGTATCTTTTGTTCTTGAAAGTATCAGCTTGATGGCCCACGTCAAAGGTTCTATAAGAAGGAAAAAGGCTTCTATTTTCTGTAAACCATTCCACCTGGGTACCTTTGCTGCAGGCTCTGGAAGGAAGGAGTCCTACTGAAACATCAAGCTCAGCTTCTCTGCAGAGCATGCAAGAATGGCAGGTACTGGCAAAGAGGTCTGCATGCAAGGAGTAACTCACAACCTGCAGACTGATTCGAAACAGAATGTTACCTAACAGTGCCCAGTTTCTGCTGATACTGTGCTCAGAATTAATGTGTGGGACATTCCACATTTTTTTACCAAGTCCAGCTTAGAAGTTTCCCAGTCCTCAAAAATTAGGAGAGTGGGATCACATGCAGGCTCCAATTTAAGATTTAAATCGTTTGAAAAATAGTTAGAACAGATTCGGTCCTGAGAGGCTCCTTGTGCAGTGGCATGCTTAGAGCCAGGACTGAGCAGCTGTGTGGGGGAAGGGACCAGAGCATTAAATAAAGCTACTTGTTGACTGCCTGTAAAATTGTCTTCTAAAGGGGGTGCCACAGAACACCGTCCATTACCAAGTGACAGAGAGTCGTTTTCAGCTGCTCTGGACAATATCATAATTAAACTCTGTGTGTTCCTGATCAGTATGGTTGGTCATGAGCTGTTCAGCTTAATATTTACAAAAAGCATAACTCTTTCCTGTGCCACCTTAACCCTCGGCTGTTTTTCTCTTTCCTTCCAGATGCTGGAGAGCTCTTCAATCCTTTTGTTCATTGTCCTCCTCCTGCTTTTCATTTTGCTGCTTTTTGTGGTACTCATCAGGAAAAACGGCACTGCTGCCCTTATCTGGAATGAAATAATCCGGGAGAAAATAACCAATTTCATCATGAATCAGAGCAAAGAACAGAGGATTTTAAATTTTGTGGTGCAGAATGCAGTCCGAGGAGACCCCTGTAGTGTGCTGGATGCTATAGATAAATACTGCTCCCAGAAAGAGTGGGCCATGAATGTGGGCGATGAGAAAGGTAATTGCAGCAGGGATCAGCACTTGAAAGATCCTTCACGACTAGCACAGTACAGGACATCTTACTGTATTCACATGGTAATTTCATCTACTGCAAAAAAACCCCAAAACCAAAAACCACAACAGTCTTGTGGTCAGCAGAGTCATCCTGTAAACAGTAATGCATGCTTGTGCAGGTGACTCGGAGGAGGAGTAATCCAGTGAGTAATCCAGGAGGTCATAGGACCAAACCTGGGTTTGTATGTTGTGTACGTTGCAAGTGTGTAAGCAGAGGGTGACAGTTTATGGGAAAAAAATCTAGGGTTGTGTAATTATACTTCAGTTCCTATATAGGAACTATACAGGTGGCCGTAAGGCATAATTCATTATATTAAGTACTTTCAGATCATTAACGGGAAGATGGTAAATTGAAAAAAAAGGTATTTTAAACTATATGAATTTTGCATATGAAAGCATAAGTTGTAAGTTACTGTTGAAGGGAGAAATCCTACCCATGTACTACACAAAAGCAGCTATTAGACATTATTGCTACTTAGCGAGTCAAATCATCTTGTTCCTGCTTCCTAAGGGAAAATACATGGACAAAACATTTTTTTGTTAGCTACAGGAAAGTGACATTTGTTTCAAAAAAACTGTAATGGCAAAATGTTAACATGTTCCCTTATGAATTAGACACAAAAATACCTCTTGCTGTGAAATTGCAGGGGAAATTTGCTTAGTCTGGGATTAACATAGTTAATGAAATACAACTGTAAGCATTGTAATAAAAATGCTTCTCTGTCATGGATACATTTTGTGAAACTAGCTCCTCTGCATACCAGGCTGGGGTGCTTAGGGCAACAAAGCAGTAGGTGGTAGCTGAGTGGAATTCTTAAATCTCTGAACTTTGATCATTTGGGATTATATTCTTAAAAATTTCACTCCAGTTTTGCTCTGACAAGATGAACTTTCCTCAGATAAGAGCCATCAAAGTTAATGCATCTTTAGTTCCGAAGATATCAAGAGTGACCACATGATCTCAAGATGCAAGCATCATCATCACACTATTCATAAACAAATGACATCCAGGAAAATATCATGTAATGAAATGTATATGTACACTGAAAAATGTCATGGCTCAGGGTAAAAATCCCTTCAAATAGTTTTTCAGGTTAGTTATCTAGTTTCTAGCCTTTAAAGTAAGAGGAAACAGTTTTCTCACAAATAAATCCTTTTCTTCAGAAGGACTGAATATAGTACACTGTCAATTCTTTTGGGAACATTTTTTTGTTGTTAACAATTGACTAATGTTTTCCATCCCACAAATTTATCTAGGGAATCCAAATATTTTGCAACTTTATAACTAGACTTTTCCCTTTAAAAAGAAGTATTTAGGATAAGAAATTTTGTATCAGACTACTGCATGCAATATTTGCAATATGAGCGCTCAGAATTCAGGAGTTATATATTTCACAAATATGGCCAGTTTCTGCAACAAGTTCTTGGGAAAAAAATGCTGCATTTTTCCCTTGTCACACTATAAATATTTTAGTTAATTTAGGCACTTCCTTACTCAGAAATGTTTATATTATGAAACTAAGTAAGATTTTTTTAGTTGAAAGTTTGCATTTTGAAAGTTACAGTATCTGTGATTAACTTGATCACAGATAAGTCAATTTACAAATGATACAGTAAATAATTTGACATCAACCCTTAATTTTTGAAGGTCCTGAGCAACTGAGTACATGGACTTCGTAAGTTTCTTGTCACTAACTTGCTCTTCTGTATGTGAACTAGTTTGATTTTGTCAAAAGTTAACCTATTTCCATTTTATTCAGGTTTAATTCTAGACAAGACAGTGGAAGAGGTCAATCCATCAGTTGCACTGGAGCTGGGAACATACTGTGGCTACTCAGCAGTTAGGATTGCTCGGCTACTGAAGGAAGGAGCTCATCTTCTCACTATAGAGTTCAATCCAGAATTTGCTGCTATAGCTAAACAGATGATTGAGTTTGCTGGAGTACAAGATAAGGTAATACCATTTGTCTCTGGCTGGTATGAGGAAGCAATACATGGAGAGTGGGACTTTATCCATAGAAACAACAATAATAAGTTTAAATTTGTTTTTTACTTGTCAAGCAACAACGACACCCTAAGTATTTGGGAACATGCAGAATTTAACCATCAGGCTACTGGTGTCCATGAAGAGGACCAAGCCTGTCTGCTCTTTTGTACACACAGTGCAAGTGAGCTAAATTTGTTAGCATCAGTCAGGTGTCCAAGTACAATGGAGACCCAGCTGAGAGTCAGGGTAGAGGTTGAGGCTTATCAAGATGTGTGTGTGTGACCAAAACAATCAGGGCTGTTCTTCAGAGTTCTTTGCTGTGTGAGTCAGGATGAAGATTCAGAGGGGCAAGACCAGAAATAATCATATACATCCGTATCTCCTTAACACTTTGAAAGCATCTTCCAGTTTGGCCTCTTCACTATTCACTGGTTAGTACAGTAGACAGGCCATTTGCTGAGAGCTATTTTCAAAACGCATAGTGACTGTAAGAGTAATACAGACCTGGAGGGTGGCTCCAGAGTCAGTTATTTCACTTACTATAGTCACAGGACATCAGTACACATAGTCCTTTTCATAAAATTAGTAACCACTACTGCAAAACTGGTTAGATTTACTGCCATTATTGAACTGCAAGACTGCCCCACAGATTCCTCCTCCTGATAATCAGAAGCCTTTCTATGATTTCTGTCCAACATTTATGCATAGACATTTTGTATTCTTTTTTTTCTTGCCCCCGCAGTCCTTATTAATTTTACTAGCTTCATACCTAGTTACAGTCCCTGACCTCTCACAGCAGTACAGCTGAGGACTTCACTGTTACCTCCCAAAAGCTAGAATATTGATTTTTCTCTATATAAACTGAAAGTTTCAAATCAGTGTCAAGACTGAGTACAACAGAAAACCGAACCATATTCTAATTTGTTACAAAAACTCACAGTAAGCAGTTATATTATGTGCAGTGGACTTCAGATGAGATGTACTTACCCAATTCTAGTTGGTCACAATATATATACCTAAATTTTATGCAATCTGAGGTGTTTTGACTCTGTACGGTTGGTTGAGATGCAGGTATTTCCAGTCTATAATCCATCTCAGCCCAAGGCAGACATCTATAGCAGGTCAGGGGATTCATGCCCGATAACTGCCTGTCTATTTGACTAGTCAACTCACTTCAACATAGATGATAAAACTAGAGGAAATAAATCCCACCATGAGATCTTCTAATGTGTTTCTTAACTTCTTAAAGAGAACTTGAAGTACTAGTTACATCTAAAATTGCATTTTCCCCATCTGATTTAATCTCCTGATCAGCTATGAATCATAAACCAGACAGATTTCCTTACCACTTTTTTCCTCCATGCACAGTATATGGCACTTGCTTTACAAATCAATGTGCAGCAGCTTTTTTCAGTTTAACAGTACTTGTGCCAATAAACCTGCGAGGAAGATGTAATAGTCTCTGTCCTGCCTCCTCCCTCTACTGGCCATATCAATTTTACATGCTGTAGCCTCCAGCTTTATTCTAAACTAACCTGTTCTCTGTATTTTTTGCTTCTCTTGGACTACAAGATTCAACTAAGCTGTAACTAAAAAAGTAATTTTAATTACTTTTAAATTATGTTTAAAATGACAATTTAATTACTGGTTTCAACAGGAGAGTCCTGTGTTTCCAGTAAAGAATCACATTATCCAACAGAAACAATAGGTCACTTTTTCTGCTATTATTTAAACAAAAACTACAAAAACACCGAAATCCGTATTTTGGAACATAACTGAGTTGATTTGTCAAAAAGAAAATGGTACACTTGATCTAAGCCTATGAAATAATTCAACTGATGCAATATTGAGCTATAAACAGGATTGCTGATGTCTGGCCACAATTTAAAATGAGCTGGAGGCGTGCGCTTTTTCCTAATGGTTCACAACTCATCAGATGGATTTGCATTTCAGGTAAAACTCCTAGAAGGCCCTTCAGAGGAAATTATCCCCCAGCTGAAGAAAAAATATGAAGTGGATACTCTGGATTTTGTCTTCCTGGACCACTGGAAAGACAGATACACACCAGACACCATCCTGCTTCAGGTCAGTTTGCACATTTTCAGTGTTAGAAGTGAAGTAGCAAATGCCTTGATGTCTGTGAGGCCTATATTCTTCATAAAGGACCTCATCCTCTGTAAAATGAGTAATGGCAGCCAAAATAGCAACCTTACAAGAACAGAAGATCTGGGAGACAAGCTCCCAAAATTTTGTTACGGACAACTGCTGACACTACATAGCTCGGGACTTGGCAAATACTGTTGAACCATTTTGTTTCCTGAACAAATGGGTCTGCAGTAGAAGTCCTAGCTGGAGGAGTGCATGATCTAGGTCTTACGATCCCTAGGAGGAGTGTCTGCATGGTCACTAACTGGAACACTTTACCCAAAATCATCCTGATCCTGGGAGCAGGTGAGACTTAGTACCTGCATATCCCAGCTCCACCTCTCTAATTTCATCAATATCCCTTTTTTTGCCTGGGTCTGTAGTGCCAGCAGAGCCTTTTGGTGAAATACTATTTTGGTAGCACAGCTGGGTATCATCTTTCTGTAAGTCTTTACTCCACCTAATTAATTGGCTGCAAAGCAACTTTTGGAGGAGTACAGACTGCCCCAGTCAGGCACTTGCTAGAGAAGTGCTGTCCAACTTTATCTCCAGCCCCAGATGTGGAAAAATTGTGCTCATGTCTTCCTAACCCACCTTAACCATTACTATTAGCATTACAAAGCAAGTTGGCTGTAACAGGCAATGATAGGTGAGATAACTACCAGAGGACTTCTGGATAAGAAGGTATTTTCAAGTGTTAAATAACAGAGATTGACAACATCTGTATCTATCAACACAACACACAGAGATACTCCCCTAGCTTTGGAGGTGCAGATTGATAAAATTTTCTACAACTGCTTAACTATTTGTATGGAAGTGTCATTTTTCAATTATTCTCTTCACAAATAAATGCACTTTTTTGAGGCTGCCTCTTACATTGAGAGCCTGCCAACTACTTCCTGACCCCTGCTTGAGGACTACAAAATTATTTTCTCATCCAGGCTCCCCTGTTTTCCAATTTCAGCCCTATCCTCCAGATAGCTGTTTGAAAAGGAAATTTGTTTGGGGTTATGAACAGCCAGTGCTGAATTTACACAGCAGTAGCTGAAGAAAATGCTCCCTCCCTACAGTTATTTTGTACCCAGAGAATGTTTTCTTTTAAACTGGCTGTCTAAGGATGACTGAGCTCTTTCCACTGGGAAGAGCTGGCACATCCTTATTGGAGCTTAACCTTCACAAACACAGTCCAAACAAATGGGTAGTTTAGTTCCCTTGTAGTGGTCAGTCTGATGCAACTGTGATACAAAGGTGCTTTGCTTAAAAAAAAATACAAAGTTAAAAGGAGAAAGATGAAGAAAAGATCCCCATGTTTTCTCAGATGTTACAAACCTTCTAACATGCAATTTTGGCATGTATTGCAATATGAATAGTGAATATGAAATATGGATATAAAATATTCAGATGAAATATATATTGAAAGTGGCCCAGACAGCATTCCTTTTCATGTATTTCTACAAAAGCCTGACACAAAGAGCATCTGAAATCCTGATGACTGGTGGAAAATACAGCACGTTGTCATTTACGGGCTTCTATAAGCTGTGTGATAGAAACAGGCCAGGGGATATTTGCCACGTCTCTAAAATTGCTTCTACTGTGCTGACTGGTGTTCAGTCACCAGAGGCAAAAGCAGTAATCTAAACAGCCTCCACAGTACACTCATCAACAGGACTTCTCTAATATACTGAGAGCAACAAAACCCACCCCATGTTAGAGGCTACAGCTGCTGCCTGTAACCACAGGATAACAAACCAGCCTGATTAACTTCAGACTTTCTTTTTTAAAACAGCTGGTAAGCTCAGATAAGCAACTTCTACTGGACAAAAATACCACTAAAAATTAGGTTTGTAGGTTTACTGAGGATAAACATTGCACTTGAAGTGAATATTGCAAGTTACTTATGCCTTGTGGAAGTCTGTCAGAGTGATCTTCATTGTGCACAAACCCTGCTTCATGCCCAGCTCCTGAACAAAGCTGCAGGAAGTTGTACAAGATGAAAGGGAAACAAGCGCAGAAAATTTATTTTATTCTTTTAGTGGTTTTGGAGTTTGACTGAGACTGACCAAAGCAGACTGGTACATGCCAGTCTCTCAAGTGACCTTAAGGGCTACTGCATTTTAATGCCATATTAAAAAAGTTTTCAAAGATTAGGCATGAGAACCAAACCAAAACCGTCTTACTGATCATGTAGACATAGTTGGAAACAATCTGATCAGCAAACTGCACACCTCCACTGCACTTGATTTGCTATTTCAGAACCTGAATGACCCAAGGTTATCAGCATCTCTAATGTTCTACTGATTATGTTAACAGAAAAAAGTCAGCATATTAAATACGATCACAAACATGATCAGAGAGTTACTCAGCTTCTCCCATATCTTTTCTTCCCTCTAAACCCGTAGTACAATGGATTTTTGGATGCAGGCACTTGAGTATGACATGGTTAATGTCATATGACATGAAAGCACATTACGTTCAAGTCAATATCTGCTTAACAGCCACCATGAAGCAATTTCTCTTCTTTCTAGGAGTGCAACTTGCTGAGGAAGGGCTCGGTTCTTCTGGCTGACAATATCATCGTTCCAGGAGCTCCGGAATTCCTTAACTATATCCGCAACAACCCCCGTTTCCAATGCACTAACTACCCATCTCATTTGGAATATATGAAAGTGGAGGATGCTATGGAAAAGGCTGTGTTTTTGGGATAAAGAGAGCCATTAGTGTTCAACCTTTGTTTCAAATGATGTAAATGCAACTGCACAAGTTAACTTGTCCATGCTTTAAATTTTGGGATTTTTTTTGTATTTTGGAGCCTGTAATTAAAGCAAGCGCTAGTGGAGATCATTTTAGACCAGGTGGAAACCAAAATCAGGAGTAAATAGGATAACTGCTCAAAGGTCTGTTCCATTTTTTCACATGATTCAGCAAACCCAAGGTGATGCACATTGCCTTGCCTTGACCAACACATCATCGAACAACACAGTCTGTTATTTTCAGCTCAAACCCGAACAACCACAGTTTGGACTTAGTGTGAGGTGGAGAAAGCTGCTGCAACTTCTAAAGACTTGTGTCCACAAGCTAAACTGATTAAGTGTTATCAAGAGTGAAAAAAAGCATGTGTGTTGCAAGAAAAGACTATTTCAGGAGCCCTGATTTTGCTAAATGATCAACATGCTACTTAATGTCGTGAAGGCTCCTATTGTATCAGAAACATTTTTGCATAGTTACTGCAAAAGTTAATCATCTCTATGTGAGAGAAAAGGGCATGCACTGAAAGACACCCATGCGGTGATAAGAAAATAAAACAGAATTTTGCAGAAGACAAAATTACTAGTCTGCCTGTGCAGAGGTAGAGAAAAACGAATTAGTAAACAGATTAAAATAAACACAGTAACAGACAGATAACAAAAGGAGCAGGCTCTTTCCAAAAGAACACCAAAACCACATAATATCAGAGATGTTGAGAAAATGCTGTTTATCCCCTCATATTTACTTACCCCCTCATTATATGGTATATTTGCAGTATGTGCTTTTTAGGGGCAGGGAAATCTGCTTACTCTGAAGGGCTATGTATGTTTAAGATGCTGTATAAAAATAAAGACCAGAGAGAATGCGTTTTACCAGGTGGGTCCTGCACACCCTGGTTAACCTCGGTGCTGTTAACACTATGTGAATAGTGAAGGTTGTTACTGAGAAGATACAAAGCCAAATCTGAAGTTTTTAACTCAGCTGGACAATGCAAAAATCCACCAGCATTTCCTGGCATGTCCTGCTGTGATTATATGAGGCAACAGTCACATTTATAAAGAAAAACTAAAACACAATAGAGCAGGCACGTGACTTTGTTCCCCAGGAATTCTGCACTGCACTTGGGATTTCCAGCCTTGGAACAGTCACGGAAAGATCCAACAGAAAATCACTGAAAATGTGAGTGAAAATCAGAGTGAAAATCAGGGATAACCCTTCTCATCCCTCCCTTATGGATTCTTTCAGACTTGTTATCAGCTTCTTCCTTTTATAGCCCACCTTACTGAAGTGGTATCTACCCTGGCTGGTGTGCTACAGCAAATCCATCTCCAGGACACCAGTAATAAGCACAGCAAGGAATTGCCCAATAGTATAAAAGAAAACAAGAACAGGCTAAGGTGAGAGTCTCGGTTTCAAAATGGACCAAGCAAACCATGGTGACTCGGCCAGCTTGTAATGTGTACATTTCACAGGGATATGAGAAGGCAACATTATCAGAGTTTCTTAACAATTTAAACTCTGTCACACTCAGAAAGACAGAAGATTTATTATACTGGATTAGATTATGCAGAAGCACCCCCTTGTGACTCTGTTGTATTGTCCTGCATAGGAGCACACAGCGACACTTCCGTCTCACACTGTGAATGTCAAGGATTTGTTCTGTAAGCTTGCTTAGCAGCCCATCCTCTTGGTATTCAGGCTCAACTGAAAGTCACTGGGCCAAAGTCCTTCAGGTGATTCCAAGCAATTTTTTCAAAAATTTGCAAAAGTGAATAATCTTTAAGCCCATTTACTGGCATACAAAAGTTTCTAGAGCACACTGGAAAATCTGGATATATACAGTTGACCAGAAATTTCATCTGTACACCTAAGGTCATGACTCCAAAGAATCCTCTTTTGTTTCCAGCTTTAAACACTTTTGCTCCTAAACAGACACTCCTGCCATAGCAGGGCACTTAACACATACTGATAAACTAACCAAAGTCTCAGATACATGCTGAAGGATGTGTAAGAGTAAACAGGTAGGCTGCTCTGCACTTTACAAGAGAGGATCAGAAAAACTCATTCCTACTGCTAGTTCATGGCCAAAATTACCATCCGGGAGACTGTCAAGAAAATTAGGGAAGGAGGAAACCTGTAGAGGTAGCATGGATATTTCAAAAGATGCATTAGTGAATAATGCATGTGTAATACATGTGCAAATATAAGAGCGACCTTTTAATATAAAAAAAAGGTATTTTAATTCATTAGAAATCAAAGATTCCTACATGGCAAATTGTAAAAATAAACACAGTGTATGTATCATCAGATTATTTACAGAATTCCATACCCAAGAAAATTTTTTCAACTTGACCACGCTTCTGAAATAATTATTGGTGGCAAGGGATGAAAACGAAAAAGCCTGACTGTTTGCATGACTGATGATTAGAAAAAAGGCTTTTGGTCAGTTGAGCAAATATGATCTGGAGTCACTGACACATAAATGTGAAATCTCCCAGGGAGAAGAGTTACTTTTCCAAATAAAGTCACGCTTTGAATTCTGGGAGACGAAAAAGTAGACAATGGATCTTCTAATTCAAATATATTCTAAAAACCTACTGAGTGTTGCTGCAACATCAGCCTATTGCAGTTAGAAGACACAACCTATTCTTGCATTAAGCAGGTATGGAACTGTGCATCTGGAAGAATGCGTTTTAAGACTGGCCACTGAGAACATACCACTGAGAGAAAGCTCCCAATGGAAAGAACTCCCCTAAAATAACACACGGCTTTCAGCCAATTCTCACAGCTCCTGTCACAAATGGCTGATCCCACCAAATACTGCTAATTGAGATCTATTCTCCAAATGAGACGCTACTCTCTAGGTTGTCTTAGCGATTCAGGCAACATGTGAAAGTGAGGAAACAGAGCCTCTGTTACCTCAAAGGGACATGATGTTTGTCTTTCAGAATATTGAACTGATTCTTTAAATCACTGTACAAGGGAGGAGGACGATTTATAAGGAAGTGAATCCCAGCACTAGTCTCTTCTGCTTCCTAATTTAATACCAAACTAAGCATGACAGTAACCATGGAGCAATCCTTACAGCAGAAATTACTCATCAGAGCAAACAGCAGTCATCATACATTTGTATAGGAGCTAGTGCTTCCTCCGATTGGTATGAGGAAGTGAAAAGCACCCCCCTGAGGAATTTTAAGCAATGAATCAAGCATTAGATGCACTGAAGGGAACATACAGAAACCCCTAGTAGAGCAGTAAGGGAGAGACCACTGAGATCCCAACTCTCCCACCAAAGGTGACACCACCAGGGCAGTGATGCATGCTTATTTGGTTGAATAGTCAATCAATTATGAATCAATTGTAAGATTATCTTATGAATAACAGCCAGCTATGCTTGCTGTGCATGTATACTAAATGTAGTAAAAGAGTTTTAGTCTTTGCCTCTGTCTCTACAGCTCAGTTAATGGTCCTATTGTAAGAAAAAATCCCCTCTGTCAGCTTGTACCAGAATGAGATTCTGCCATTGCTGTGCATCAGTGACATGGAGACCTTCACAGTTAAGACACTGGGGAAGAGACCCATGAGGACAGAATAATCCTCCAAGACACTGCTGAAACCTGAAAGAGATGAAGGCTGTGATATTTCTCCCTCATTGTTACCAGGTTAACCTTTCACCTGCAGGACTCACTGCTTCCATTTGCCAACCTGTGATAAGCTTGACATGAAATCACTTTGACAGCTATAAAAGGTCAGTTGTGGAAACAACGTATTTTTTATCTCAGTACCTTACCTACAGCATCTGTTACTCATTGCCATATTAGTGCATCCACAAAGAAAAAAATTGGATTCCTTGTTGCAGCAGAACACCGATACCTAGGAGCAAGATGCTAAACCCAGGAGCCCACATCTTACCATAGCACTTGTGAAAGTAAATCCTCCAGCTGCAAGAACAGAATCTGTAGATGTTTTTACAAAGCTCCTGAGGATGCATTCAGGACATATGAAATAAGGAGGCAAGGCAAGCTGAAGATGACCTTCCAAATGCTGTTTGCAAGCATTCACAAGTTAATGGAACCTTACAGTGCTGTGAATGGTACAATCAGGAATTAATATATGGCACATTCTGTTACTGGCAATGATTCATCAACCTTTCACTTGCAGAAAACCTGACCTCCACTCTATCTGTAAGTCCTTGCAGAACACTTATGTCGAGATTTACTGCCAAGCTTCCTGAAGGCACAGCGGTAAGTATGATGTGTTTAGGTGCATGTCTCCCTATTGATCTTATCAACACAGCTGAATGTGCCAGGGAGAGCCAGTCCTCAAGAGAATTAAGACCTGTTAGAAACTGGCTGTTACTCGAAATACCTTGTTGACTTTTCAGTACACCAACACAGCACAAATGTAAATTATTTGGCACATTCCCCAAATAACAATTTCTCCTGTCAACTAAACCTCGTATGTAGCTACAATAAACATAAAGATTTTCTGTTATTCTTACATACTCATACTTATTAGTATACTTGCAGACATTTCAGAAATGTGGAATCTTTGTAAAATTACATGGATTTTATGACTAAATTGGGAAAGGTTAATAACTTCCCAAGTAGAAAAGCTATCAGCAAGTTAGGCGTGTGGTCCCAAATGCACAGGCCTTTGAACAGTGATGCAGATGTCTTTCCCACAGAAATATGCTTGTATATTAAACAGGAAAAAGACCCATGATCTACAGTCCAAGGTCCTTACAGGACTTCATGCTACAACTCCAGCATAAGGCAATGAATCAAAAAATTTCAGCTATACTAGTTTAAAGGACATTCCAATTGCCCTCATTACCACTGACCTTTTACTAACGCCAAGTGCTGACCTGAGCTAGGGTTGAATAATCCCCTGCCACAGAAAGCTGCTGTTGCAAAGCCAAAGAATATCTGAGATACCTGATGTTAACAAAAAGATAACGAATGGCACATGTATTCTTTCCAGGCATGGTTTATTGAAAACACACCAAATTGTTATCCTACATACCTGGTTTCTAACAAGCATTCTACTTGTCTGCATTATGGAAAGATCCTATAATAATAATACATTCTGTCACGGTAACATTTGTTCTATGAAAAGCATAATCCACCTTTTTTTTCCTCTCCATACCTGTAAAATCAAACCATTCTAAGTGTTTCAGTTTATAGTACAGTGTAAATACAATGCAAAATTCCACCAGTCTAAACTACAGAGAGAATGTTGAGCAGTATTACAGAAAACACATTGTTGATTTTTTTTTTATTCTTCTACCATGAAAATTTTAAGGCACATGATAGTTACAAACACATTAGCTACTAATTACCAGTAAGCTTCTTAGTCTAGTTATTTTGTTTTTCTGAACAGTAAGAACCAGATTGGCAGGCCTTGTAGTATCTGCGCTATTTTCCTCCTCACCTTGGACTTCAGAACATCCTACCCTGATGTAAAACTTAAGACAGAAAAAAAAGGTTCATAATACCTTCCCCTTAAATGCACTAGATTAGTTACTGTAACAATAAATCAGAGAATTTCTGTCAAAGATAAGGAAACACCAGATTTTAGAGGCATCAAAACCCTCATCAAATCAGAAATTTTGTGACAAACTATGCCTATATAAACACCTTCAAAAACTGAGAGCACGATTCCATCCCAACAGCGCAAAAATGCTGGCTGAAGTTATTGGCACACTATAGTTTTCACTGAGGGGGCAGTCGGACAACAGAAGAGGCTATAACCACTCTAATGTGCCCATTTGGCTCTGAAGCTTTGCTTACTTGAAAGGTTTAAGATGTGCGCCTCTCACAGGTTAGCTGAGGCGATCTGCTCAACTTTAAGGCAAGTAACAGAAGCTAACTCACCACCTTTAATCTCACGGAACTACTCTAGGAGTGAAAACTGCTTTGCAGAGCATAAGCCTTGCATGCTAGAAAGCATTACAGAAAACTTACTCCTCAGACTTAGCAAGAACTTACTCATCTGCTGTAACAAACATGCCACCCCCTGCTTTCTTGATGTGTCACTCAGGGGAAGTCAGTCCCTTTTGTGATGTCTTGGCAACAGAGACAAGATTTGCTTTCCTGATACAGATGCATTCAGAATCAGTATGCCTGAGCGCACGAGTAGAACTAGGATGGGGAGGTGTTTTGCCCAGAAGACACTGAAGATCAGGACCTCTGCCCAAGCTGTTCCCCGGGGAGCACTTCAAGCTGGCAACGCCATCTTGAGCTGTCAGGTTACACTTATGGCTAAACTGCTACTTAACTCCAAGACAGAAACAAACTGTCCTAAAGTCTTGTCTTTCCACTCTCCTCCTCGGATTCTGCAGACAGACCAACCTGGGAAGCTGTAAGCACAAGTACAATTGATCACACACTCAACAGCCAAACTTGATGAGTCTCCAGGGGAGTCTTGACACACAATGGTTTTTTTAAACCTCCACAGCTTAGTGAAGATGCTTGGGAGATGTGCAAGCCACATCCCTGGGAAGAAAGTTCTGCAGTAATTACTTGCCATCAGAAGTTTCCCTCTCCCCTAGGTTATCTCAGCTCTTGCTGGGCCAACACATTTCCTCCTCCTCTTTAGCAGGAGTCTTGCAACACCATCGCTTCCTTCCACAACCATCTCTCCCACTAAAACATCTGCAGGTAGAAATCTCTTCTACCCAAGCCCTTAGCAGGCAGATTCCCTCCAGTTTTCACAGTGGAGCCAACAGGAAAAGAGGAGGTCACATACCTGAGCCCTAAAAGCCACTGCCTGCCTTTTAGCAAGAGAATCTAAACCCTACTGCAGCTTTAGTCACACACACTGCCGCTTTCCCTTCTTTACATACAGTCCCTGCTGCCAAATACAACAATTATGGGTTCATCCACCCACATCCCAGAACAGCTCAAAGAGCCAGTCACACTTGCGCCAACAAGGGGAGAGGTAAGGGCAGAGGTAAGGGCAGGTGCGGGCACACATCCCACCAGTGCTTTCCACAAGTCAGCTTGTGGCTATAGATAAAAAGGACATTAAATCACCAGACCTTGTTCAACCTATCTTGCTTTGGACTTCAGCTGGTGGGCTGATAATACAGGGCAATAGTCTCACATGCAAGTCACCCCCCCAATCCACTTTCCTTCCTCAATATCCAAACAAGAGTTTGGTGAGAAGAAAATAAAAACAGAAATGTAAAACGATGGGTTATTGCTACATACTTGGGAATCTGTTGTTATGGTAAGGCATGGGAAGGGCAGGGGTAAGATGTACGATTCCCAGGGGAAGTCTTGGCCCACAGACTTGGTATTTGATTTCTTGATATACCATCCTTTGCTTTTCTGTAGCAATAAACCATGTTGTCAGCTCACAACTACGCTGGCTGCCACGAACACTTACACCCAGGAAAACAAAGAACAGTTTGCTACAATGACCTGGGCAGCCAACGCCATCTAACCTGACAGGCAGGTTTGCTATCACAGGATGCAGTTTAAATAGGAAAAGGACTTTTGGGGGAAGTGGGATAGGGTCTGAATTTGCTTCTCAAATACTCCTCGGTGTTGTAAGCCCACTAATGACAAGAGACCAAAGTAGATTCCAGTCCAGATTTTGAGTGTCCCTGTAGTGCCCCACTGAGAACTATGGGATATCTGGGACAGGAGGTCATGGACATAATTGGCCCCTAGACACTTCACTTCCCCCTTCCTGCAGTTTTCTCTGTTAACCTCTTGCTGGCTTTGAAATGTCTGTACAATAACTAAATCACAAAGTCTTAGCAGAGACTCCTTTCAACAGTCAGGTCTTTATTTTAAGTGAACTTTTTGCTCAGACTCCTTTGGCAAATTTATGGTTTGAAGTAGATCAGGGACGGACAGACTGACAGCACGGCCCTTCTCTTACACTGTTCTAATCAGCTACAAAGCAGGTTCCATTACTAATTACTGAACGTTTTTAAAAAAATCCTTTCATATACAAAAAGAATACACCAAGTACATAACCAAAAGTGATATAAAACTCTTCTGTGTAGCTTGGTTAAAAGGGTCTCCGCATATTGGCAGAACAAGTATGAAAAGAGCACCATTGATATAATATACAGTCAGACTATGTATCTGGTTTCATTGCCACACTTTATGTCTACACATAGAGAGGCACTGCCCCGACACAAATGCAGATAATCACAGATGTATCTCCTTGCTTCCCTTGATCCGCTGAGCATCTTTGTCCCAACAGGACTCTCATGCAGGTGAAAAAACAAATCTTTGTTATCTTAATTTGCTCAAAGCAAATTCACCTTTCCCAGGATCCAGAAGTGACCACTGCAACGTACGTGGAAGATGAGGGTCAAAAAGGGAGGGTGCGATGGAGCACACATATCATCCAAATCACTGACAGCTTCTAGCATCAGTCTTTTTCCCTGAATCAACAAATGCTTCCCTTTCCTGCAAACTACTTTACATGGTTTTGTTAACCTATCCTCTCACAACAATATATATATATAGATATATAGATTTTTTATTTATTTATATATATGTTTTCATGTCAAATTTTTAATATACTCAGGAAGATACAAAGCTCTTGGTACTTGCTTTTTTTTAACTTTTAATATTTTTTTACAAAAATTTTAGATGTTTACTACTACAGTAATATTTTGGGGGAGGTGAGGTTGTTGGATATTTCCCCTTCTTAATTACAAAGGAAACGGCAGGCACTGAAAACCGCAAATGATGTTTACTAGATTCAAAAATGTGCTTTCCAGTCACACCGTTTTTAGGAGCTTGTTTAAAATAAATGTGGCAAAGAACAGTGGCAACCAAATAAAATCAGCAAAAGTCCTCTGATGCTACTGGTGAGACATTGCTTCCTATTCTCATCTGCTGCTCTCCCTTAATGAATGCCTGCAGAAAAATCAGTGATCTGAAGTCATTTAGTTCACGGCATTACCAGATACCATATATGCAGAGTACATTCTTGTCAGCTAAAATTCCCCCTTACACAAAGCAGACCTTGGCATCTTAGAGGACAACTGTTGCACATGGGTGATTTTCACACCAAGTGAAATACGTAATCTTGAAACAAAACCACAGGAACACAGAAATCATGATGATTATTTAAAAAACACCAAACCAGTTCCCTTTGTGGCATTTTTCCTCACCATCTATGGCCCAAAGCAAACATGGATCCAACAGTGATAAATCTACTATCAACTACAAGTGACAGACCCATGGAAAATTTATAGTGTGTTCAAAATAAGACATCCTATAAAAAAGCTCCTATTTTCTTCCAATGTGTTAACAGCTATGGAGAAAGAAATTGTTAATCATCATCAATGAAACACTGGTACATTTAAAATGTACAAGCTCCTTATTGCAATCTTTGAGAACTAGAAAATAAAAAGCTAGCCAACTCCGTTTCTCAGTGTAGATTTCTGACCCAGGGACACCGAAACCTTCAATAAACTCCTTTTCAGTATGTGGAAATAAAGACAGAGCCATTACAGAATTCAAAAGGCAGAAGTACTGTACACCAGCTTATAATGATAATATAGCACTGTGACTGATACAGCTTACTCTAAAAGCAGATTATACAGCTCGCATCAATATTGTCATCCACTCTCCAGTTCATTTGACCAGCGTTTAATAGTTCTTGTTCTGCATTTTCTCCCTTCCCTGAAATCCAATAAACCCACTCAACATTCCTGCATTTTCTGTGGAAAGAATGAAGAAAACCTAAACATTTTCCAAAAAGCCTTTAAAAATGTTAGATTCACAGTTCAAAAGAAATCCCCTAAAACAAAAAAACAAAACAATGAGCCCCAAACCAGAAAAGTGCTATTATCTTCATGGCTACACCTATGATACTATTTAAAATATTCTGCAGTTTCTCTTTCACTTGTGAAGCTGTCGTCTTTGCTGCCACATGACCTTCACTTCTCACACTTGGCACCATCCACACCTAAGAGTCACCTAAAAATGCAGCCAGCTAGATGGAAGCTTGGATTCTCTTTTCTTGCTTGCTTGCTTTCTTCTCGCAGGAGTGGGACGGAGGGAGAGGTGGTGGCTATTTCTGGTGGGAATGTAACTGAGTTAAAAAGCAAATTGTCTCGCTGTAAGGCATGGTGCTCCGGGGTTGGCAATGCCAGTCTGCTGCGTTTTCTCCCCGCATCCTCCTAGAATCTGCAGCCTGGTCAGTGATGCAGCGCCCTCCAGATCTGAATGGCAGTGGTGACTGATGAGATCCTCTGTGTAGATTCAATGTTTGTTTCTCCCCCTCATTAAAAAAAATGTGGTTGGACTCTAGCCCTGCAAAATAAAGTCAAAACTGATTAATACCAGCAAGTAACATGATCTTGGCGATCTCCATCACCCAGTGGTAGGACAGTGACTGGAAACGCCAACCTATCCCCAATATATGGGCTCCTTGAAGGGTACGCCTGAGACAAAACCAGCACAGACATCATTTTTCAGAGTCTGTACTCCACCTGTAAGCCTTCATTGCTCAGAGGAAGAGTGCAGGAGTGGAGCATATGGGCACTACACACATAGGTTGGGCCAACAAGGCTGACCACACCGTGCTGACCAGCTGTGGGAAGCCAGCGCTGCCAGGGCCTGCTCTGTGGCTACATAAGAGTGTTGGGCAGTGCTGAAAGACTGCTCTGGGCAGGTGCTTCCAACCCAGGAACAGAAACAATCTGTAAACACTCCGCACTTTAATACTAGACTCTTAAATGAAGAAGGAGGGGTGAAAAAAATACACCCAAAAACACACAGGAGTTTTCTCTCCCACTAATGCAAGTGTTTTCCATGTAAAATTATGGGAGTGAATGATGCTTTGGAATTTGGGCCTTAAAGGCCTGTTGTCCACTCTTACGGGAAAGTTGCCCCATGCCTTCACAACAGTCACTAAGACTTTCTTTTAGTCGTAGCCAGGGGCACAAAACCTGCTGTTCTGAATGAAGTGTCACATCTACTGGAATGCCAGAGGGTGTAACTAGGGTAGAGGGCTGTCCAGCAAGACAGCAGGAGACAGCTTAGCAGTGGCAGGACAGAGAAAGGCCAGTGACATTGCTGAGGAACTTGGCACGTGGCAAAGGCAGATAACTAGAAAGCAACAAAAAGGCACCTTTCTTTATTGACGGGGCAGGGGGGAAGGAATTGAGAAGTGGGAGTTGTGGGTCAATGTTTATTGTGTGACCAAAATCATCTCTCCTTGCAAAGTTGCAAAGTAACTTGTGTACAGCCAGCAGCTTTCCTGCAGATGGGCAGGGCTGTGTAATTCATGGGTACCTCAGGGGACATCCATAAATAGTCAAGGATATGCTTTTCCTTAAGTCTAAGGCTAATCCTTATAATGAGCATAGAGGGGAAAAAAATGGTGGGAAGAAGGAACACACTATTCAAATTCATTCCCATGGGCTAACACCAGAAATCTTTCACATTTCAGCTGACAACCAATCATTCAGGATATTAATTTTCTGTCTAGTTATTTGACAGGTTATTTTTTAATCAAACAGTGGTGTTTGCATTTCATTAAAGATACACTGAATAATATAAACACTACTTTTTTTTCAAATGTATTTTCATTTGTCTGAAAGGACCCAGTTAGCCTCGAAGAGATTCCACAGCGATACAGATCATGCACGAGACAAGTTAATCACTAGCACCAATTACCATTAAAAGGACCTACCATGCATGCAAATTAGACCCAGGAGTCAACAGGCTGGGGTTTAATGTCACAGGCATCCACCAGATTCACCGAAGCCCTGTTACTCCTGTTAATGTTTTTCCTATTTGTGTCATTCTGCAGCACAGGGTGAGGAGTTAAAGGCAAAACAGCGGATTAATCAAACAAAACCACCAAACAAGTCAGCTTAAAGGAGCACGAGGGAAAACTAGTGGTAGAGAAAGAAACAAGATCAGCAAAGGCACGATTACTAACAAAAGCATCTGCAACAGCCAAAAGGCTGCACTTCCCTGCCACGATTATTCACAATTCTTGACCACCCTTGAGCCTCAGAGCCATTGTTATCAAACAGTTCAGAAGCCAGAAGACCCCACAGATACATTTCTGTTTCACAGCATAGGGAGAAAGATGAGTAGCAGCTACTCAGCTCTCCCCAGCTGAGGGCACGGCAGCGCATACCTTTGAGGTGTACAACAGCCTCAATTCAGGTTACCCTCTGTCTTTGAAACCAAGAGGCAGCACAGACTATGGGAGAGACATTGATCGAGGTGGAATGTTTTTTCTCTTTTTCTCCTTGAAGAGAGCAGCTACACACCGAACTCTGGGTTGTGCTTCACTTCAGACATACACACTGGAGTTTGGGCTGCTTATGTGATTTTGAGGGTTACATCAGACCACTTTAATGGATTTTGAGTGGCAAAAACAAGTATTTGTTAATTTTCCTGCCTTAGCCTATTTTCCTTAGAAATACATTTTCTGTCAAGCTCCTGTTGATCAACATTCTTGTATCACTTAGTGAATCCATTCCCACTGCATCCTCGCAAAACATATTAGAACTGCGATGAGGGAACTAAAAGGTTTATTTTGTTGATACTGGTTCAAGAAGGGCCATCTTGTGCCACGCTGGAGAAGGAGCATGACTTAAGTAATCAGCTCGGTCTTATCAGTTCCAAAGACAAATGAAGGAGCACAACCATTTCTACCAAGAAGTCCAACTGGACAGCCTTCAACAGGGTGCAGCTATACCCAGAACTGGCAAACTGAAGAGAGTGATCTGTGCTTAGAAAGTGACCAGCTGGATTGAAGCCATTCTCCAGCAGAACACAGCAGGAAATGCATGACCAGGCAGGTTAATACAGGCAGACTGATGCAGCAGGACATCTTCGTAAATCATGATATATATATGATTATATATATATT
>NW_010518245.1:0-36596 GCF_000687285.1 Phaethon lepturus | reverse complement strand
AGAGTGCAATTCAATGGTGAAGAAGCCTTAGTTGCTGTTTCTGTGTTGTTTGTGATGTCTAGCAATGCTTAGTGATTCAGCAGAAAGAGGGGCATATTTGTTTCCCTTTGGTAAAAGGATAGTTGGGCACTATACTACAGTAACTAGCGTCTTATTTGTGCCACATTCAAGTGTAAGCCTGAAGTAAGTTGTCTTGAAATATCAACAACAGTGAAAAGCAGATGAGGCTTCTCAATAATACTGTTTAAAAATAGATACTGGAGAGTAGCTGGCAAGTTTGACTTAATCTAGGGTGGGTTTCTTGAACAGTGATTTGATAAAAGTCAGCAGTTGATAATATAATCATTTTGAAGAAAGCATCACATAGTGGTTGCTCTTTATTCCAGTGCTCTCACTAGTAAGGATTAAAGATGCATTGGGTTATTTGTATTTTCTGTGGTGCTTCTGAAGCATTCAACTTTTTGAACAAGCTAAGATTCTGAGAATCAAGAAATCCCATTTCACATACAAATAGTCAAGACTGATTTATTCACCAAGTTTACCTAAAACATAGTTGGCTGATTTTTTAACTTGAATTCCATTTTGAAAGGAGGCCACATAAATGGACTCCATTACTGTATTAAGCACTGCAGATTGTGTAATTTGTTTCCGCACAGACACATTCAGCTACAGCAAACATGTTTTTAATTAGCAAATTGTTGAACATCAGAAATGAACTAGCTTTGGAAAACTTTTCATATGTATTCTGCTTACAAAAGCTAAATTCTTATTCTATTACAAGCTAGCAAATTAGTTTCAATTTTGCTTTAAAAGGGCAGCAAAACTTGTTCCAAATGCAGGGGAAATATTCACAAGAATCCAGCAAAATTCTTAGATGCTTCTAAAGGGCACGCCAAAATCTTCAATGGTAAAATGTGTAAATTCAGATACTTTAAACATAAAGATCTCTTCATAGGAGAAAATGCAAGTTAATTTTAATGTCTCTCTGATATGAGCTAGAGATTAGTACTCTAGTCATTTGATTCTCCAGCCCTATATTACACTTTTAAAAAGAGTAATTAAAATAAAATCTTTTGATGAATGGTTATTGCTATCTTATTCATATAGTTCTAGAAATAAAGTTTAGTTGAATGTTTAAAAATGGCTAAAAAAGGAAAGGATAACAAAGGGAATAACTAACTTTCTATAAAGACTATAAATTACTGGGTCCGGTGTGATTATTTGGTTAGTTAGATTAGAAGTAACAAATTAAGACTTTCTGTATTTTTTGAACTGTTGGTTATAATGGCTTAGTGGACTGTTACCATTTTGTCAAGTGTCAGCAGTCTTTTTGGTAGAGCTAGGTAATAAGGGTATGAATCAAATATTCATAGCCTCAGCAGTATTAACACGAATTCTTGTAGAAGTTTCCAAAGTCTTGTTCCTGACCCACCCCAATTAAAAAGATGTTTCTTGATGACAAAATACAATGCCTTGGGAGCAAAAGGACAGGTGGTAAGTATGACTAGGAAGTGTCCTTTGTTCTGTCTCTGTATGTAAATGACTAGAAATATTAGGACCAACAATATTCATAAGTGTGGGTAGAGAACTAAAGGTCAGGCCCAATGTGGAAGAGCCAGCTCTTGCTCTTCCTTAGCTCCTTGTGTCCTACAGTATATGGGATGTTGGGAGGTTAACTTAAAGCTGACTGGATGCCATTTCTTCCTTTTCTTCCTCAAACATTATTTTCCCTAGGTTTTAGAGGTAATTTTCTCATCCCTTTCTTTTGCCGTCCTCCATCTCCATTTCTGTCCACCTCATCAGTTGTAGACAGTGTGCTCCTTTTCTGTAACCCTGATGGGGAATGGCAACAGATCCCCTCCACAAACACACACCTGCAAAGCAGCAAACTCTGCATCCGGTTAGGTGCCTTTTTTTTTGTCTTTCTTGCAGCACTGTGGAGGTACAGTGGCATACCAAAGAACAGGATTTGCAAGTCAGTTGAGGGATAGATAGAACATTTAATTTCTTGAAACTTGCAGTCACTGCCTACTGCAAACATACATTAGGAAGGGTCAGCTTCCAGAAGTAAATGACAGCCAGGTCTTTTCTGATGAGTCTTACACCTGTCAGAAGGGAGACCTGAACTGTCAGCAAATCAGTGTCCTCCTTTGGCAAGGGATAAGAAGATGCAGAATATACATCACATCCCGTAGGAGAAGGAGACCAATGGGCGTGCCCTGGATTGCTCTCTGTTAGATAGGTACCTTCCAAGTCGACAATCTGTGAAGTCTAAATGTTTGGTAATCAAGATAAAATGGGCATATAGTATCCAGGCCAATTGTATCTTAATAAAGCTGTAACTGCCTGTTTAAAGTCAACGTCAGTATGTTATCTTCCATTCACTGGGGAAACAAGTAAGGGACATACCTTGTCTTCTTGATTACGGAAATAATACAGAATTTTTCCAACTAGGGTACACCAAACTCGTTTGGAATATCCATGTTTCACCTGAAATGACAGAACATTAGGAACAAACACAGCCAGAGAATTATAGACTACATTTCAGCATCTCGTGAACGTTGGTGGTGTTGGGAATAAAGGCCTTCGTTCAAATTCCTTTTCACATTACTAGAAAATAATTAAAACTGCATAACTCTATTAAGGGCATAAGAATTAAAGCATCAGATGCTTGTCTAAAGCCTAGTAAGTCCAGTGTGAGTTTAAGCCTAGTAAGTCCAGTGTGAGTTTTTCATTTGGCTTTGGATCAGGCCTAAAGTAGTGGAAGCTAAGGAAATGGAAGAATTAAAAGAGAAAAATTCCTTTTATGTTCTTACTATCTTGAAATAACCTGTCCCAGTGAGTAACACTGCAAAAGAGAGCACTGCACTGAAATAAGGTAGGCCAATTAACTACTGAAACATATGCTGAACTAGGATACCATTGAAGTTCCAATGGAGAACTCAACACAGGAACTAATGAATTAAAAAGACAAAAATATTCAAATCAAATCAAACAACCAGAAGAAAAATATTGCCCTAGGTAGGTGAGTTAGTAGTACTTCTGGATTGTTTGCATTGTAAAGTACTGGGAAAGCAAATACTTGTCTGTTTTGCTTGCATTTATTTTATTGTAGGGCCATTTTCATCTAGATACTATCCTTACGAAATATGGAATCAAGCAGATTGGGGGAAGAAAAGTATTCCTACCTTTGTAAGTAATCCTTTCATGGTTGGCTTGATTTCAGACTGTATGAAAAGTGGGCTGGCAGCCTGTATTTTGAGAACATTCTGTAGTACTTTGATCCATTCTTCTAAGATGTTGGGAGAATCTGCAGTCAGGTAGTATGTTCGTTTTTCTGTGGTCAGCTATGTAGCAACAGAAGAGTCTTGAGCTTTAAGAACATTATACGTTTGACCCCACAGTGTGGGGGTTGTAACATACACTACCCAATGTAGTTTCACAACTTTGGGGAGTTTATTTTCCCCAACGTACTTTTCATTAACAAAACATCCCGTGGCCAGGCAGAGCAGACAGACCTTTTCTAAGGCTTTATCTGAAAAGTTCCAGGACAGCAGAGTTGAGAAAACTCACTTTATGTCCTTTCAGACAAACAACTTCTCTCAACCCTAATGGCTGGCCCCAAGACTACTCTCTCTTTGTATCTCATATGTGACGATCTGACCTTTGTAGCAATACAAACAAGACTACATGTAGGCCTTTCTACAGTTTCTGTAACTGGTTTCAAACAAAAGGCACTGATTAATTCCAAGTGCATGCTTGGACTTTTCCAGTGTGACAGGGACGTGAACAAGGGGTCAGTTTTGGGGATGGAGGGAATAAATACCCGCTGAAACACAAATGAGAAAAGCAGGCACCTGAATTGTTTGTTTTCCATCGCCCCTTT
Source organism: Phaethon lepturus (assembly GCF_000687285.1). NCBI lineage: Eukaryota > Metazoa > Chordata > Aves > Phaethontiformes > Phaethontidae > Phaethon > Phaethon lepturus. The sequence goes on along the minus strand of NW_010518245.1, from coordinate 32,710 downwards.
CAATGTGGCTAGATGCATTTAGCTCAATTTGACCTTGAGGTTTTCGAATGACATCACTCTGTATGGAAAGAATGGAAAAAGAATATTTTAAATTACCAACAAATAGCAATAAATAATTACAGAACTCATGTAAACATTAATCTTGATAAATACTTCCTAGTTAGTCATTGAGTACCTCATACACCTCTTGAGGAACTGAGTTCTGAATCACACTCTTAACAGCTCAGACACCAGGAATCCATTTCTTTTCCTTCTAGCAGCCCAGGATTGTAAAAACAATCTAATATTAAATAGCAGATAAGTTACATGTACTTACTGGAGATTTGTAGTATAGTAATTCACCTCCTTTAAGCACAAACCACCGTCGTTTCCAGGTCTTTACTTTACCACCCATTTTTAACAGATATCCAGATTTTTCCAAAGGTTCCTGATTATTCAAAAGTTAGATAAAAAGTACTTAGGTACACATATATATCTATACCCCTCGGAGATATGTATAAATACATACAGAGAGATATTTTAATGACTTAAAAGCATGCTAAGTAATAATTACAGTATTTGATGAGACTTTAGTCCAATGACAAATTTTTTACAAGCCTCAATTAAGACAAATGCTATGCATTTGGGATAACTTAATATCCCTGCTTACAGTTATAGTACATGAAGAGTGATTTGCACAGAACTATACAAAAGAATGAAGAATATGATGATGATTCCTGATTTTACTTTCTAATTATTTATATTAAGCAAGGAACAAAATGAATACAATGTAAATACGTATTTTTTCCCCAACATCAGGGCCTAACCTACAGACCAGCCATATAAAGCACTGTAATTCAGAGCTCCGCACAGACATACTTCTAGTGTGTACACCTGTATAACAGAGTTCACAGTTTTGCTTTGTGAAGAAAGCTTAAAATAAATTCTCTTCATCACCAGGCAGTCAATCCACTTGTATGTCGAGACACTAACTGCTAAGACAGGACATTAAAAAACAGACCAGTACCCTGTAATGGTTTGGTCTCTCTGACCTGTCCTCGCATGTCACTCTACTTATGATTTCTCTAACGCCTAAAGTTGTTTTCCCTGCATGAGAAAGCTACAGAAGCATATTACTGCACACAGATTTCTACCAATGCCTCCAACTCCTTCCGTGTCCCTAAATATTAAAATAAGCTGATTTTAGTATTTCACATGGAATCTGATAGCAGATCTGGTTCCAAGAAAGGAAAATCTTAAGTGCTTTGAAGTGTCTTCTGGAGTTGTTTACCTATTTCCATTCATTACATTACAAAGCTCAGAATTATCCTCCACTTTATTGTTGGTGTATTTTGCTATTTGTACTCATAAGGCAGTCTGTGAGTCAGCAAGACTGAATTATAGAGATTTGGTAGCAGTCTTTGAACACAAATGTACACGTAGCACCTCAGGTACACTTCTTCACAGAACTTAAGTACTCACATTTTTTCCATTATCACTAGATGAGGAGGAGGTCTTAGGAAGTTTCTGCTCTGGCTCCGAATAGTCTGTATCTACTGAACATGCATCTGGAGGAATAGCATAGTCACCTTCTGAGGTCACAGAAGACAGAGACACCCCTGAGTTAAAAGAAGAAGGATATTTCTTTGCTTTTTTTTTTATTTCATCAGAAACCAATAAGATCAGAATATCCATACAAAAAGAATATCTGAGTGAAATCTGCAGACAAACACAAGTATCAACATAAATCTATCCGGAACTGAGCATTTTTTAAAATATCAGCATATCAAACGGTTAGCGCAGTGCTATTACCTGAATCCCATTTTCTTCATAATTAAGCAGAGTTTAAGTCACTTGTGAATGAAACAACAAATAAATGTCTGCTATATATTATAATCTTCTGTAATATTACAGAATATTGTAAGGAGGGAGGGAGTGCATGCATCATACTCATTCTCTAGAAAATGAATACAGGATCTTTAATTAAACTAAGCAACCTTCCCCTTGCCCTTTCCGTCATTCACTCTAGTATCTGGGTTTCTCATGCCACTGCTTGTGTATTAAGAAGCTATGCTCAAGATCTGAGATATGTTGAAGTTGTAGGTGACTGTCTTTACTTTGCAATTCGTATGAATTTTTATACTGAGGTTTTCTAAAAATCTGAATTCCAGATTTCAGGATTTTATTAGCTTAGTTTATTAGCTTTAATCCTGAAAAAAATGCACCCTGTTTCCAATTCTAGTGAATCAGTAAGAAAAATTCAGACTCCTCCCTTACTCATCATAGAAATAATTATTTTCAAACATGTGAGCATGTCCTTTTGTAAAGTTTTACTTTCTGATTAGTGTTCTTTTCTGAAAGATTACTCTCCCAAGATTGAAATGAATATGCCTTGTTTCCTTTGTTTCATTAATTTCTAGACTAATTTGCCGATTTTATTTAAAAAAAAAAAAAAAAAAAAGCTTTTCTCATTTATTGCTTTGGTAAGCCACCTGGGCTTTCAGAGTCTCTTCTGTTCTCATGTAGGATCTTTAATAACAAATATGCAGCAAGCTAATTATGTGCCTAGTGAAATTTGTGACTGTCTAAATTTTTGAACAATATGATCTCAACAAAGATATGTATGTATGTATTTTGTGGTTAAGAAAGACTTCCATGAAACAATCCAAGGACTATTTTCTGAGAAGAAAGCACAAACAATGGCCATGGTTCCATTTTATAGACACAAATACGATTTGTAGATGAAACCAGGTATTAAATTAGCTAATTTACCTTTCCTGTTGTGCAAGGATGTAACATGAGATGCATCTGCATCCACAACACTGGTTTTTGCTCAGCAAGATGGTGCTGCTGGGAAGCAAGAACTATGGGTCCTTTTCACACTAATGTAGCAAAACTGTAACTGCATAGAATCACAGAAGCATAGAATAGTTTGGGTAGGAACGGACCTTTAAAGGTCATCTAGTCCAATCCCCCTGCAATGAGCAGGGACATCTTCAACTAGATCAGGTTGCTCAGAGCCCCATCCAACCTGATCTTGAACATTTCTAGGGATGGGGCATCTACCATCTCTCTGGGCAACTTGTGCCACTGTTTCACCACCCTCGTGAAAAATTTCTTCCTTTTATCTGGTCTAAATCTACCCTCTTTTAGTTTAAAACCATTACCCCTTGTCCTGTTGCAACAGGCCCTGCTAAAAAGTCTCTCCCCATCTTTCTTACAAGCCCCCTTCAGTACTGGAAGGCTGCAAGAAGGTCTCCTCGGAGCCTTTGCTTCTTCAGGCTGAACAACCCCAACTCTCTCAGCCTTTCTTCACAGGAGAGGTGTTCCAGCCCTCTGATCGTTTCTGAGTGTCCCTCCTCTGGACCCACTCCAACAGGTCCATGTCTTTCCTATGCTGAGGGCTCCAGAGCTGGACGCAGGACTCCTGGTGGGGTCTCACCAGAGCAGAGGGGCAGAATTACCTCCCTCAACTTGCTGGCCACATCACTGCAAACAGGATTCAACGCCACATGTGGCTGGCACTGGAAAACTCCTAGTGGACCCATGGCTGGATCTACCTGCTCAAGTGTGACTGAGTGGAGCTCCAGCTAACTGGGATTTTAATATGTTTAACGGGAACAACTGAGTAATGTTATTTTGCATTTCTAAAGCAACGTATAATGAAAGGTCTTAACACCTGGCCTCACTAGGATCTTAGATCTTAGTCTCCTTTGTCTCCCCATGTAAAAATGAAAGAAGTCCTTCACTGCATGAGATGACACAACCAAATACTCTGTTGAGGGAAATTTTCCACCTGCCTTCTGATCATGTTAAGCTGTTAATTGGTTTTATAAACCTAAATACATGTGGGGTTTTTTTCTGATGGCAATTACTTTTTTCTGGGCCATTTTTACCTACCTACAGTTAAAGGTCAAGGAAGTCCTTGGCATGATGGAGTATAGATAGAATGGAGCTTCTTGCTTTAAAGGTGCAAGTCACTTTTCCCGCATGACAACAGCCAGATACTAGATTAATACCTTAAAAAGCCATCTATAATAACAGCAATAAAAAGCCATGTGTCACGGTCCTTTCTACTGCTTGAATAATAGATGTAGGCTTTGATAGCTGAGATAAGAGCCTAGATTTAAGATGTCCATGCTGTTTAAGGAAGAAATCCATTTCTAAGAAGATCATGTAAACTGACTAGTTTTCCAAACTTCCCAGAAGTTACTTGTTCTTACAGTTTTTGCCTACCTCGTTTCATAGCCCGAGGACTACCCGGACCACTTCTGCTTCGAGAATCAGACTCAGAAGTCCTTGAGCTGGACCGAGAGCTGTCTTCTTCCTCAGATCCTGACGACTCATCTATAAATGGGCTGTTGCTTATTTGAGTTGCTTTCTGCAGAAATAAACAGAACATTCTTTGATACCTTGCATAAAGGGTATCAGTCATTTCCTTCATACCGTAGCAGAGCTCTGCTGGCTTCTTAACATTCAAACCTATTCTTACTTGGGTTGTGCATTTTGGCACAGAGATATCAACATAAAACTGAATTCCCTCTGTACCCTCAACCACCCCCACACTTCAAAAGAGAAACCTGAGGTAGCTCAAGGCATGGGTCTTTCCAAATCACAAAAGGCTGCCAGAAAACAAACAATGCTGTGATTAGTTACTGCTGGCTATCTGACTATGAACAGCTTTGGCACTGACACAAAGACATTTCTACACGCACGCGCGCACACACACACACTCTCACACTTTTAATTATGGCATTGAACGCCATGTGGCTCTGTTTAATAATTAACAAGCCTTTGGAAAAAATCAGCACGGAACCTAAGAAGAACTGACCTGGGCTAGTAATATTTTATAACAGCAATATTTTTTTTTTCCAGCTATTTAACATTTCCATGACTTCTGGGGTTCTGTGATCTCTAGAAACATTATCTTAGGACATATTTGGAATGGTCGCATCAAATGTGAAACAGCAAGTTCCTGGGTGTGAAGCCTAATGGTATTAAAAATTTTCCTTTAAACAGTAATACAGTTACCCCTTTCAAAGTGGTGTAGACAGGAGTGGTCATGTTCTTATATATCAGGGATGTATATAATCTGGATATGGAGTATGAAGTTAGTGAAACAGCACCTAAAAAAGCAACATATTGTATAAATTACCTTCCTAATTTACCCCTCAATTAACCAAATTCTAATGTAATTTTTTGCATTGTATAACTGCTATAAAAAGCAAACTAAATCCTGAACTGTTTTGGATGTGAGATTTATAGCTTTTTGAAATTTACAGTTGTTTTAAGGAGTATAACTAAACTGTAGTCATGACCATTAACCCTTTTTAAATTGAAAGTATAGTCTCTTACTTTGGTACCTGGCATAGAATCTTTGAAGTGAATTGCAAAGAAAACTGGAGTGAATAAAGTACAAATTTGGGACAAAGTCAAGAGGCAAGGTAATAGAAGACATTGGAAAAATAACCAATGATGTTCTAGTTTTTAAATAGCAAATAACTAAATCTTCATGAAAGTATCTTAGAGGAACGTGGGAAGTTTGGTCCTTACTTACAAATCACCATAAGAAGAGAATTTTTGTTTGTGAAACAACAAACAGCTAAACCACTTACTTTTGTTAAGAGATTCCATGGTGAAAGCTTCAGACATCCTTAAACCAGATTTGGCTACAGCATAAATTCTGCTTTCCTATATAAGCAGAATGGATTTGATGGTAGAGAATTAAAACACAACAATTACTTCTCTTCTGCTTAGCCTCCCCATAGCCTCCAAGTCTCTGTGTTAGTACAACCATATGATAAAGCGGTGTCATCAGTAGCAGGTGAAGAATGCATGCTTGTTTTATATGCCATACCCACTCTGTTTCAACCTTTTTTCACACAATGATTGCCCTTATAGGTCACTTCTAAAAAATACATTATCTGAGGGCAAAGAAGTGATGGCAAGAATATTTTTTAATGGAAGACTGTATGTTAAGAACAGAGAAATGCCATTATGGAGGCAACTTTTCAACAGTTTTGTGTTAAAAGGCCACAATAAGAAGTGGAAGTGAGTCTAGACACAGTTAATTTTGGCTTTTGTGTAAGAAATATTAATATCTATTTTAATTCCCTGATTGATGGTTTTAAAATTTTACTTGGAAAAGTGATCAGTAAGTTCCATAATCTGTAGCTGTCTTCTGTCAACTTAATTGTCTAGATTATAGGTGGTACAATGGTTAAAGCAAAGGCATTGACACCAGCCCTCTTAGGCTCTGTTGGTGTTAAATAAGTAAGTGCAGTAACAAGCATTACCTTGAATGATATATTCAAAAGGATGTATGTAATATAGATGTGACGCTAAAGAAATTGGTCTTTTATACAAGAATAGTGACTATGTTTTTCAACAGCAGAAATAGTGTGCTTCAAACAAAAGCTGCTTCTGAGTTTGTCCTCTTAGTTTGAATTAAGGTAACTCCCTGTCTTGTCATCAAACAGAGAAAGGTAGAAGCAACAAAAATCATAGAAGAGAAGCATGAAAAAGAATTAGTTTCACCAGTAGGAAAAATATCAGTAATTACACTTACCCAGGAAGGAAATCGATGTAATGGAGGGGTTGGAGGTTTGTTGCTAGCACCTTTTTTTGTTGTATCACAAAGTTCTTGGGCTTCAGAATTTTGTGCTTCAGTGCAGTCATAGGTAAACACTCCATCACAGCCAATCTCCATTTTCTCTAAAATACCACTATCTTCTCCATCCACCAGATCAATGTCTGTTTCCTGAGGTCTCCATGGACGTATCATGCTTATGGCATTTCTATTTCTACCAAACATTCTGTCAGAACTCAGCTGGGGCTGGCTTAGATGTTTCTTTGCTAATGCTGAATTTGTACTAAACACATTAGGAGTCCGTAACTTTGGAGGTGGCAAATTTGAGGGAGAATCTGATGGCATTGTGCATGGAGAACCTGCAGAAGTTGCTAGAATTGGGTGTTTTGGTGTCAGAGCAGGGGTTAAAATTGGACTTGGGGTATTTGCCTCACTAGATGAGGATGAATAGTTTAGCCTCTGAGATTGAAACTTCTTATTGAGTTCATCTGAAGAACTATCTTGGTCTTTCTTTTTACTTGTGAAGTCTGAGTTGCACTTTCCACCTGGATTGTTCTGGCCTTTTCTTTGGCACCCTTGCTGCCAGGAGTACAAATTCTTGTGCTGAGTCCTCTGAACACCAAAACTCTCTTCTTCAAATAGAGAACTACTGTCATCAGATGCTGTCAAATACATTTCACTCCCCATTCTACTGTACCTTGCGTTCTCTTCAGATGTGTGGCTTGAGAGAGTCGATGCACACCTGGATTTCAATCCTTTATTTTCTCCTCCATCCTCGTCTGAGCTCCAGTCACTCCCGGTAGTGCAGGAGTTCTTTGACATGTCGCTGTCTATATCTTTGGATGAACAGCTCGTTCTCACATTTTTGTTCTGCTCTGATCCAGAGGAACTTTGTTGCAATGACTTCTGACCTGTATTGCTTTCAAGTGCAGGACCAGCAAAGGTAGTTTCCAGGATATCCTTCTCTAGAGGAGAAATACAATCAACATGAGAAAATTACTTTAGCAAACTTGACTGCTAAAGGATTTTGTCATCACGTCTGCAAATAGTAACTAGGTAATAATTTCAAATGTGTAAGCACCTTTAAGTTTTTTGAATAATCTAAGTAATAAAACTCAAAGAAAATTATTATAAATTTTTGAATGCAACTGAAGTTGCAACGATGTTTGCCAAAAACATGTAACAGACATTACTCAAAGTTCTAGCCAAATTAAAAACAGCAATAAATGTAAAGATGAGCACAGTGGAGCTGTATTTTAAAGTAAAACAGATATGTATGAAAACAAAGCAATAAAAAACCAAAACCAACAACAAAAAAAGGCTTAAGAGGGCATATAAATTTAGCTGCTTTTTTCAGACTAAGGAAAAGTTCAGTAAAACCTCGTCAAAAAAGATTTACATTAACAATGCAGGTATTCTGAGCATTCCTACTGTGTTTATATACAGAAATTTCTTCTGCAAGCTATTACTGTATTCCCAGTGGTGAATGCTTAAGATACACAAGAGAGGCTTATGAAAAATACTTAGGGAAGGACACTGTATTAAAAATAGCTTTGCTTACACTGTTCACTTTTACCTGGTTTTGCAAGAGAGAGCTATAGCTTGCATTGTGTCAGTGAGGCCTATGTGCTCCCCCTGAGTTAAAACAGATGCAAGAACTAGGGCTTTTCTAAGAACACAGTGACTTGGGAGAGTCAATGTTAAATAGTTGTATGAAGTGGATTGGATAAGACAAAGATTTTCATTTAGTCCACATTAAAGTAATGAAGTCACAGAAATTGATCTATTTCCATCTAGGTTCTATTTCTTATCCATTCTCTTGAAAAAAAAATTCTTAATCAATTTCCTCGTCTATAAAAATGGAAATAATCATACATACCTACCTTTACAATGAACTGGGCGTCATCTAAATACACAAAATATTAATAAGATCTATTTCAGTTTCTGATTTTCTACAGACCTCAGCTTGCGATTTTGGGTACCATGATTAACTGTGGGGAAAATGCTGAAGTCATGAATGGTGCCGTAGGACTCAAAATGAAGGACCAAAGCAACACTCTTACTTCCTGGGCTTTTCATTACTTAAGGGAATCAGCAAGCTGCTCATAATAGCATAACAGCATGCCAGTCTGCTGGCATTTCCAGACTTCAGGGCTTGTTGGGGAAATTGTATGAACTGATCAGGGAGCTTTCTCTTTTGGACAGGAAACAATAGTGTGAAAAGATGCCTGAGACTCTCTTCTGCTTTTTCTGACCTTCATCATACTAATGAGAGATTAGAGTGGATCTTGTTGAGTTAGGGCATAAAACTAGCACAGGGACACCAGTGATAGCATAGATAAAATATACAGAAACAGGACTTAGGTGAGACTCTACACAGGCATAAAAATGTTAACAGCCCTCCTGGGAAACTGGCAGCCTTACACTCCTTACTCTACTGTGGAGCAAACCTGGGCCACAACAAATTCCTTCCTTTGCAGCCAAAGCACCTGTCAGCCACTGTGTGCTGCCAAACAATGTATTAGTGGTATTATGGAGATTGTAGTGCTCAACAGGATTTCTTCCTAGTAACAGAGACTAGCATTAAGGAGGGAGAGAGTACTGCTATGTACTTTAAAAACAGCTTGTCTGGATACACTGACATAGTTGTCGATTTTAGTTTCCCATCTGTGTCAGAATAAAATGGCAGAGTTGGTGACTAAGTACCTAGCATGTTTTCGCCTTCAGTGTAGTCTGACTCTTTAGATGAAGACTTGCTTATTTCTTCAAACTTAGGAGATGGTTGAGGACTTCTTGCTCTATTTGAAAAGCATCCAAATGTCAAACTGCTTAGTCGCTGGCACTCTCCAGGTTTTTGTGTTGAAGTAACAGATTTCTTGCCCGTAGCTTCTGAAGAATAGTAATTCAGAAATCTTGTGTTAATGGGATACAGAAAACTACGCTACTGGTCTCTTTACTCTGCAGTGTAAAGCTGTTGTTTTTTAAAGGTAACTAAAATTTAGCAAAAAGATGATAAAAAAAATTATTATAGGAATAAAAATCTACCTGATACCTCCCCATATCAAAAGAAACCCACAGCTACATTTCTAGTTCTTAAAGATTGATTTTTTAGTATAGAAAGAAAAAAAGTCTCTTTTAACAATTTCACAGCAATAAGATGTAAAACATTCACTTAATACAGAATGAAAACCTAGTGGAAATACCTGATTTTATTCTGCTGTGACTGAATTTAAACCTATGGATTGGCCTAGGATATATAATATGGGAAAGACTGTAGAACAATGGCATTACAATATGTGGCAGCCTTCCCTTTAGATAAAAATATTAAGAGAATCTGTAATAGGTGCAACAGCAAATATAAAGAGGAGTAAGTTACCAGGCTTAGAAGGTATATATGGAGGACTTCAAGAGAAAGTGAAAGCACGAAATGATTAACTGCCTCGGGAATATGAAAGCTGTCCTCAGGGACAGCTATTCTGCCAGAAACTGATATGAAACAGTGCTGTCCATCCCTGTTTATTAAAAGGTCTGTGGCCAATTCAGGAACAAAAGGCCCTTATCCACACCTGTGAACTGTTTAAAACAGTACCACATGATCATAATTCATAGCCTGTTACCAGCATGGACACTGCAAATGGTAATAAATTTCTTAATATTTTTGAGCATATCAGTAAATGTGTGTTGAAAACTAGCTGACAAATTCTTAGTGTCTCAAAAAGCCTTTGAATATATCTCTCAGAAGAGGATGACTAGAGCTGTTAAGTGCTGCAGTATATAGAATTGCTACTGATGAAAAAAATAGCAAAGAAACCAAACAATCCAGTTTCTTCATTAATAGAGATGCATCTTAGTTTAAAAGCTTCATATTGTGTATGTATTTTGTTTTTTCATATATTATGCATATTAGATGTGTACAAACACATATATTTATGCACATATACACATTTCTAAACATCTGTGTATGTACATATAAACATGAGATACATTATCAAGAAATGAGGACTAGGTAGCAAACTAAAAAGATTTTCAGATGATAGTAAGTTCTCAGGTCAACCAAGTATGGAGAGGACTGTTGGAACCTTCAGAGAGACTTAATAAAGTTGGTGAACAGGCAACATGGTAGCAAATAAAACTCAACTTGGATTAATGCAAAATAATGCTCTTTGGAAGGATATTCCTCTTTCCCATATATACATTTTACAATTTTTAGATTAACTATATCCATTTGGAGAGGCACCTGGTGGTGCTGTGGCTGAATTAAGGTTTTGGATCACTGTAGTCAAATTAATAATTAAAAAAATCTGATCAGAATTCTGATTCCCAGCTGAGCATTTGCTAGAAAAAGCAGATGCAAACTGACATTCATCTATTCCTTGACAGTGCTAGGACTGTGCTATAAATAAGTGAAAGCAAAGATCTGACATGAATACAGTCAAATCCTACTACTTGCAGAACCTCTTAAATAACAGGGATACTCGTTCACCCAACAAAAACCAGTTGTGGTTTGTCTGTGTGTCTTTTTAATAAAAATTAAATTATTGGTTGCCTAACACCTTCACATACAGTTACTCTGATGTAAATTCATGCTAACTGAAATCTTTGTGATTTCACAGAATACTTCAATTATGTGGATGCACAAATTAATATGGAATAGAGAGAATTACACCATATATAGAGAAGATTTTAAAAGATTTGTACATTTACCTTGCAGTTTAGATTGTACTGTTTTCATCTCTTTGGTTTGCTTTTGGTTGATCAAGCGAAGTTTCTGATTTTCCACCTCTAACTAAAAGCATATAAATGCAATCTCATCCATCGGTGAAACAATTTTTGAAGTCATTACATCATTTAGATTTTCTCTGAATTTCTGCCTATCTAAGGATAAAGCTAGTCCAAATGGTAAGCTCCTCTCTGCTACTTCTCTTAATGCCAGTCTAGGCATGTTTTTATTCTGAACAATGAAATCCCCTGCAATCATTATTTGCCCAACTTCTGTTAAAATCATTCCCCCAACCAAGCAAACCCAAGACTGCTTTAAAAAGCCTTAATAATTAAGGAAAAAAGAAATCTGCATTGGCATTTTTAATAAAAGCAGAGCGCTAGAATTACAAATTTTGTGCCACTTGGCAAACCCAAGAGCAAGCAGAGGAACCAGAGGGAATGACGGTGCTAATGCCTCCTATCATCCCACAGCAAAGATGAAAAAAATAGGTACCAAAAAACTTTTTACAGAGCAGACCTTCTACAGGAAGAAAAAACCCAACAACCCATTGCTGTAGCCCACACCAGGAGGTAAAAGATGTTGGTTCAAACTCCTGCTCTGAATTAGGCAAAGAGAAGATTTGAATCTGAGTATCCCATGTCACGCAGAGAGGAGCCAGCAATTCTACTTCCCAGTGGGTCACACCTAGCCACCTCTGTGAAACTAGCTTGAGATTCTCCACGTTTCAAACTAAGTAAATAGTTTGAGTCATATCTGATTTTGTCCAAATTTTTTCAAGGCAATTTTAGCTGAACTTAATTGCAATTTTATTATATGATTTCAAAAACTCCCCTTGCAGACTGATAGTAAATGTTACTTCTAGTTTCCTACTTTAATAATTTCATTGTTTTTCAACTGGGGTGAGTATAATTTCCAGTTTAACTTTTATGGGCAACTTCAAATTCTATACACACAAGGAGGAGGACGCATAGCTGCACACCAAAACTGGCAGCCTTAGGCAGGGCAAAGACCTGATTATTTCACCAAGCAGAGAACAAAGGGAGATAACTGGTCTCTTTTGGGAATAGAGCTGGTGCCCCTAAACTATTCATGACTAAGAGTACTGTGGGCATTGGAAAATAAAAAATTATCAAGTCTCTTTTATTTTTTTCTGCCAGGCCCCAGCAGACTTGGTCGGCTTTCTGAGGTTTACTCACACTTTAGGCATCTACTTGAGCAAACTCAGTTTGCCAGCTAATCTCTCTCACCTTCCAGAGAGCAGTTCTGGGCCCTTTCTCCATGAAAAGGACCCAAATATACTAGCTGACCAAATTAGACATCAGAATTCAAGTGACATGGATACTCTGCCCTCTGTGCTGTTGTTTTAATTTTTCCTCTTTCAAGCAAATGACTGTATAGATCAATGAAACTGGGAAGCATTTTTTTTACTATGGCACAATGCCCTTTAACAGCCAAAAAGCCTAAGGGATATCCAGTCACACCATTATATTTTCTGTGTAAGTATTGTAGCAAGAGTTATACCTCATGGAGCTTGACTGTCACCCATTCTTTTATTTTAGCTGCTTTTTCTTCTATGATTTTTGCTTCTTGCAATCTTACTTGCTTCTGAAAAAAAAATGACATAAGCATATTTTTCACTGAGTATTATAGTCTGCCTGAGTAGTATCTTTAGGCACAAATCCTAAGGCTGCTTGAAGTAATTAAGTCTCCTGGGCAATATAAGGTGATTTTTTTTTAAATGGTGAAGAGGACCTTCACAGAGGCTGCTGTTCCTCTTTCCTCTAGGGAAAATGAAAGCTCTTCAGAGGAGACAGTGGAGAGGAAGATCATCTTTCCCCTCTTAAAAGTTAGATGTTCTTTCAAAGGAAGCCAGAGCATAATGTGCAAGTGAATAACCTAATTCAGATTACATACTTCTAATGGGAACCTCTTTAATCAAACAACAGAAATAATGCTAAACTTTTCTGTCCTCTATTGATCTTAATTTTTATTTTCCTTTTGTGTAATTAAGAATGGAATTGATGCTCATCTTTTTTAACGCCGTTATTTCTAACCTGTTCTTCCAGTTGTTGCTCCAATTTTTGTATTATGTCATTTTTATCTTGTATCAGGAGCTCCAGATCTTGACACCTCTTATACAACCTGGTTTCTGATTCGCTCGTTTGAACATTAGCTGCTTTTAATTTTTCTTCCATGACCTGTACCTATTTGGAAGGTCAAACATAAGACTTTAAGAAACATAATACTCCAAGTTAAAGGTAGTAACTTAATGGCAAAATGGACTGTTAAAATTGCCCCACACTTAAGATTCAAGATAACCCCGCAAAGTTCTGAAGCCTATATGAGAAGAAATCCTACAGTTCGTTACATCTCACTATGCATCTAATACCAACAGGACTAGCAAAACACTGATAGACCTTATACAGATTTTGTTAGTATTAGTGAGGCTTCTAGGTTTCTAACACACAAGCTGTTAGAACCGCCAATATGGAAAGAATACAATTTATGTATAGGGAGCTGTTGTTAGGCATTTTAATAACTAAGCAATTGCACAGTGTAAAAAAAAAAAACCAAAATTATCAGAAGCATTATAAAAAACTGCTGAAAAGTACTTGGCTTGTACTCAGGAATGTTTTCTAACTCCAAATTAGCACATAAACGTTTTTATTCTTACGATTTTCAGTTTCTATCTGTCTCACAGTAAGATAGGAAGGATTTTTAGGGAATACCAGAGATATGTTCATAAAATGTCCGCAGTAGCTGTATCTGCCATTTGGAATCAAAAGGAAACTTTGGTTAAATATTTAGCCATAATCTCATGCTTTGAATTACGTCACTTCTACAAGAAGAACAAACAACATCAAATAATCCTCTTTAGAGACTGTATTGCATAGCCTCATTTTATTTTCTTACAGATTTTCTAAAATAGGTCACTGTTACCTCTCCCTTCTGTTTCCATGTGCATCATATATCAAAGACTCATGATGCGTCAATGAAGCAGCTCATTACATGTATCTATTTTTCATTTGTGCTGTTAGCTTTGACTTTATTGAACTGAACTGGACAGTGAGCAGAGAAAGGTGTTAGAATATCTCTGGTAAGACAAATCAGTAGAGGTAAAAAGAAACTGCCTTCTCCCTTTTGAGCAATACTTAAGAAAAATAGCAATTTTCTCAATTTCCCTTCATTACAGTAACATGCACACAGCTAGTGGAGATATTTTTCAGTTTATATATATACCTGCTGAAAAGCTCTCTCTGCTTGACGATCAGCATCTATAACTTGTTTCTCAAGCTGCTGCATCTGTAGATACATAAAAACATATAGTAAAATGGCCACACCTTCTGCCCATCGCCAGAAATACCAGTGAAACATGTTTTCATGGTCTGTTTTGAAAAAGGAAAAGACAGGTCCTGGGCAGGAGCATAAAAATAAATAAAAGGATAAACTGTGTCAGACTGGGAAGATAATTCATTGTTATGACTGTATTAAAGCATTGTTAAGGTTCATCTACATAAAAAGAAATTAATACAACTTTTCTTCATAGTACAATTTTGTGGCTGCTGTATGACATACTGCTTTTTTCCCCATTACCAAGAGTAGAAATTCCTTTGACAGTAGCCCTGAAACTTCCCTCATGCAGGCTCACAGTCTTAGAAAGTGCTAAGCTCCTTCATGCCCTTCCAAAACTGGCAAGAGTAAAGGGTGCTGGGCACATTATACAATTTGGCTGCTAAACCTTCTGAAGTCGACAAATTTAGCTTTTGGGAGGAATTGTGCTATGAGGTCTGTCCCAGACTCCTCCACCCGCTGCGTGAAAGAAGGAGGTATGTGGCAGAAGAGACATGGTGGATTCAGGTGCTACACACAAAAAAAATGTGAAAAGCCACAGTAGAAATGGATAAAGACAGAGACCAGCAAAAACATGAGGAGTGAGTGCAGGTCCCTTTTGAAAGGTGAGAGACCCTGATCCGTTAGATTATAATGATGCCTAATAAATCACAGGCTCAACCTTTGCCCCAGGCCTTGGAAACACCCTGCATTTTACATCATTTATTTTGAAGGCTTTTCCAGCAATGTGGAACAGGGGCGGCCAGAAAGAAACTTTTTAAAAACATTTTGTTACATTTTGGTAAGAGCTCGCTAGTCTGAATTTGGTGAACAATACAATTATGACTTCTTTAAAAAGTAAACTGAGGTTTGAAATCATACTAGAAAGTACCTAAGGAAATTAATACATTATTTTGTAACTTAAGGACTTACTGGTTCTCAGGAAATACCTAGCTAAGACCTCTGTTCACCTGAAGAGGATGAAGCATCAAATACTTAACATTTGGAATACTCAATATTCAGTTCAAAATTGTTCACAGAAAACCGTATGACACAAATAATGCAAATGAAAATAATTTATTCCTTCTCCAGTTTACTGCATGGTTTTAAAATCATCACTTTCATTCTGTTCTGTTTGTACTCAATTTCTGGCATCTTTCAGCTTCTTTTTCTCTGTCTCTTTTTTTTTTTTCTCTCCCCAATTATGTTGTCAATCACATAAAACAGTTTTGTGTACTTTTAGCACCTCATCCAGACAAGGACACCGAGTCATCATTTTCTATCGATCAAAAAATGAAAACGGAGAAAATGAGTTTTCACTAACATAAAAAAAAGCTGTGACTGACCTTCTAGTACTTTCTCATATGATATAAAAACCCAAAGTCTACATCATTATACCACAACACACTGTTGATAGGAGAATGACAAAACATTTCACAGTACGCACAGTTATGGCCGGGACTCCAGTGAGTTGTTTTGCGAGAACAGTTCTAAGGAAGTAATCGTCCCAGACATTCATGTACTAACAGTCTGGACAGATGGACAAGGAGGAGATGAAGCTTCGTTACTCCTCTCTGATCATATATTTAATTTTGTATTTGTACAACTTCATGTTGAGATTTTGAATTTAGTTTTTAGAACTTTGAATTTTGAAGTTACTTTCCATCTGTCTCTCTGGTTTTATGTTCAAATAGAAGTTTGGTTTACGAGACTCGCTTTAATATTGTTTTTAAGGCATTTCTTTTTAGTGAGTTGGTAATTCAGAAATTAAGGTTATTTCTGAATATATGGTCAGCTAACAAACCACTGCAGTAAAAGCACTATGCTAAACAAAGTAGAAGTGCAGCTATTGTATCAATAATGAACATTGTTAATACTGTCTAATATTTTGACAGAAAACTCCTTCAGATATTATAATGTGAAATTTACTGCTGATGAGTAGCAAGTTATTCATCAATTTTCACAGTCAAGCAATTTGTAAATGCACATGATTGCCACGGCAGTAATTGGCAATTTATTTATATCCCATAAATAAAATTCATTTCACTTCTAAGATTGTATCAGAAAGCTGGCAGATTTAATAAATGGAAATAAAACCCGAAAATGCCGCTTGCCAAGTCCACATAGCTGCCAGTGCAGCTATGCTAGCTCTGACTCGCCTTAAAACTGAAAACAACTCTCTAGCCGTATCTAATGATCACTGAACCACTGCACAAGCATTAAGCAGTAGTGCCACTCCTCTACACAACAATTTGAGTCCCGAATGATACAGTGCACTACAGACCTAAGTTCCTTCCGTGTTTCTGCACTGGAGCTGTACAGTGCACCTCTTGCTAGGAGTATCTACTGTTGCACAGGACCAGGAACATAGCAACATGTTCAGGTAGGCTACTGGGGCAAAGAATGTGATTTGACTAAAGCTGTTGCTAAGATGAATGTCAAGCTAGGAGCCAAAGGAGCTGAGAGAATAATTAGCAAGAAAAATAGCATCCAGACGTTAAAAATTGAAGTACAAGGTTTATTTTTGTTTCTATTAGAGTTAAGTATTTCAAGAAGGTATGCTAAGAAGCTTTGGGTGATCTCACAATACAGACACGTCAATCAGCTTCCTGGCAACAACTAAATGTGAGATTTTATTTGGAAAATGTCTAAAGGGTCTTCAATTTATTTTAGGAGGCTCCTGTTAAAAAAAACCAATCTATATTATTCAGCAAGAACTGAACACCATAGTTACCAAACATGAGCACTTCTATTACAGTTAAATTGGCGAGCATTTCAATAATTTGAATCTGGTTATTCCCTTTATTTAGAGTTTATGTAGGTTTGTTTTGCAATGTCTATTTTAACAATAATGAAACTTTAAAAATATGTAATTTTTTCCCATCTTCATAAATAGCCTGTAAACCAATCCACAAAATCGTTTTGCCTGAAAAAATAGATTTACGTCTATATGCTGAGTGATTTTCTACTCTGTGAAGTTAAAGAGAAGTTAAAGAGAAAAAACGATTGCTTTAGGATACTCTGAAGGTTATCATCAAACTTGTTGGGCAAAAGGCTGAACTAGTTCCAAGGGAAAGATTTCTCTTCATAAAGAAAACCTAACCTTAAAACTTCTTCTTAAGTTAGGATGAGGTTTCATAGCAATGATCACAGCGTTATCATTGAGAGAGGAGAGAGAGAGGAGAGAGAGAAGGTAAAAATATGTGACTGGACTAATAGCTAATTGTTTAAATCAAAAGTCATACTTTGAATTACTCAAGAATAAAATGCAGTGGTAAATTCTCTTTAACCAGTGACTATGAAGACAATTTCAGACCATGGATAGCTAGTTTAAGATCCTCAAACTGTTAAAAAAAAAAAGGCAAATGATACCTAAACTTAACCTCACAATGGAAAGTGGCAGGTAACTGTAGCCATATCCACATTTGGAGGCAAAGGTCAGCATGCTTTACAGACACAGAATAAAGAACTCTTACCTATAGCTGCAACTTTAATATTGATGACCAACTCTATACAGAAAGTAGTTTAAAAAACAGGAAAGTCTGTTGAATTAGACCTCTGTCCCACCACTCTCCTTCTATATACATCTATGCAAATCACCAGTATCACTGGAATAAATGGCATATATCAGCTGTTAGGCTAGACATTTCTTGAATGAACTACAGTCTGTAAAGTATCAACAGACATAAAGTTGGCTTCCCAGGACAAACATGGAGGGACAGCAAGTCATTGATAACATTTGGCACATGAAGTATATTTAAGCTTAATTTTCTGTCATGTCTTCAATGAGGTAACTTGGAACAATGCCCCAGTTCAGCAAACATCTTGTGAGGAATATTCTTGTCACACACATCTATGATTGGCTCTTTCCAAAATTCATTAAGGATTCAGAGGTGTTCTGTCATAATCTATACTGGTTTTGGTTTTACATCTTAAATATTGAGAATAAATGCTTTAGGCCCATGAACAAAGAATACAGGCATACTGACTAAAGAACAGTATCAACATAGGTACAGAACAACAGACTGTTATTTTAACCTGCACTTTCTCCTTCTGAGTGTAAAAATCCTCTTTTTTTCTGAAAATGTGTTAGTGCACGTTGCATCAATTATCTGAATTATGGAAAATAATATCTATTGTTAGAAACAGATTTGTTTTTAAACTTAGGAAATAACCACTCTACATCTGACAGTCATCAAATTGAGCTATTTTTGTTCAAACAATGAACAGAGAAATGCCACATGCGAATAAATACTGAATGCTTTGAAGAAACATGGCAGCAATAAAACCAAAGAGGTGTACTGCCTTGGAGGTCTGGACACAGAAGCACAACACACAGTCACTGGGAATTTTTTACAATACAAAAGGAAATCATATAGCGGTTCTTTTTCAAACTTCACCTGGAAGTTTCTTGACTGTATTTAGAAATGTTCAACATATATTTTTATGCAAGTAAAGAAATTTGCATTTTATTAAAACACGTATTGTATGAAATCACAACTATTTCTGCACCAAAGGGTATAAACTCAAAAGCCATTACTCATAAATTTAAAAAAATACTCCATTTGTATGCATATACATGTGTATATATACTTTCATTTGTATACGTATATACACAGATCATTTTTCCTGTAATGTGCATTAGAGAGAAATTACAGCACTAAATTGATACTCTTCTTGATATTTGAAATAATCACTTAATAATTTTAAAGGAATTCTTTTATTTTAAAAATAAAATTTATTGGAATGCTTTCCTTTTTGAGATCTGAGAATAGGACCAAAACTCTAATTTTTTATTCAAGTCTATTTTCAACATAACAACTTGTCCTATTCACATTTAAAATTTACATTGTAATCAGTGCATAATACACTGTCTCCTAATTTTTAGTATTATAAACAGTACAGTTGTATCATGTAGACTTTTTGGAAATCTTTTTGAAATAAATACAGGCACAAATACGACCATTAATGAACAAAAAGCCTTCTCTGTAAGCCTTTCAAAGCATGCTGATAAAAGGTCAGAGTTTTCAAAAAGGAAAAGGAGTTAAAACCTAATGTTTCTGAGGCAGAAATACAGCCTGTCTACTGATAAAGTACAGACCTTCCAGTGATTTGAGAACGGTATATTTAGGGTCTGCTTTTTTCCATGCATTTCAATTTTTCAATTCTTCCTCATCTGAAAAAAGGCTCAAACCATCTGTGGTTGAAAAATAGTATTCTGCATAAACAGAAAAGTATTAAAACTGTCCATTTTGAGATTTAGTGAACGATCAGTCCTCACACCACATAGGACTTACCAAAACTGAAGAAACATGGGGACATGGTTGCTTCTATAAATAAACAAACAGGAGAAGCAAGTGAGGGATAAACACACCTACAACTGTCTTTCAAAGGTGCAAGCAGATATAAACAGGTGATGGATAAACATAGGCTGGAAATTAGAGGGCCCTCATTTTCCACACTGACTAGGAAAGATTTTGGAACTTCCTTCTAATAGAAGCTATAAATGCAAAAAGATCTGACTTTTTATATGCTGCTTGGTAAGTTTATAAATGGTTTGAAGAGTATGCCTGCCAGCTATTCCACAGCACTGCATGTGACCAACATTTCCCCTTTTGGTTCTATTCCTATGTTTAAACCCAAATATTTTAAGAAATCTCCGCATTTCCTTAAGAGAAGAGCCAGTACCGCTTAAAAGCAAGTCATCTGTTTGCCAGTGGCTTTGTGACCACCAGTTTTCATGTTTTAAAGTATGCTATGCCCAATCTATACACATATAAAGCCTTGCATACACTTGATAGTTAAAAGCAATGGTAAAACTGGTTTAGAAGTATGGCTTACTCTTTTGACAAAAAGGTCTCTCTTCTAGTGGTTTAGCTTAGGAAAACACAGTAATACTCCTCCTCCTTCCGTAACTCATTTATTAAAAAGCTGACTAGGTATGTTCCATCCATATTTTCAAACATTATTCCTTCTGTCTTGACACTGATTTCTCTTCTATGTATTATGTATCTCCCATAAGGACAGTCCTAAATCTTTATAAACCACAACACACTTTAAAATATGGCCTAGCCAATTAAGCCACATAGACAAAATACCTAAAGTAAAATCAAGATACTAATATTTCACAAGAAAAATAAACAAGAAGATAATTCGTGAAGAAGGAATTAGTACATGCCTTGGGTAAGATATACTTCGTTCTTTACTGGATGATTTTTTTATCCCAAAGGCAACACAGTAATTAGAAAGACTTATCTTTTATGGAACAGCTTTGCATTTTAACTAATTAATAGAAAAATTATGAGACTAATTTGTCTTATAAATCTAGGAAGTGATACTTCAGAACTACCTATATTTATAAAATTAAATATGCCTTCAGTAAAACATGAAATTGAATACTTGGCACAAAAGCTTCTCCCTAGAACAAGATGAAACCTATAAAAATACTTCCCAATGATGTGGATTTAATCATCAAAATGAAGAACTGCTTTCTGAACCCAATCTTCTTTTTGTCATAAATCTCTCAAAAAAGGTCTAATGCTAAAGGCTAAGTCTTAATGGGGTGCAAATGTCCCTTAGCCTACTCACAGATCAAGCATGGTAAATTTTCTTCACTATTTTACTGCTTCATAGTATATAGAATTTTATGTTTGTTATTATTTCCTACATGAAAAAAAATCTTTAGATGAAAGAATTAGTTATCTGGCTTAAATCCCAAAAGCTACAGCCTTAGTTTTCCTTCAAATCCACCTGAATGCCCAACCTAGGTTATGACTACTGCAAAACTCAGCTTAGTGCTCACAACCTGGCAGCTCGCAAGCTGCTACTTCTCAGTGCAGTCCCATTTTTTCATTCTCCTGTCCTCTCCATTTTTAATACCGATTAAAAGGTTAAAGGCTTCAATTCTTCTCATAAACAAAGTAGTGTCAACTATTCCTCTGCGAATTTGTCATCTAACCAACTCCTCCTTTTCATTTTATCTCTTTCTCTGTTCAGACTGTTCACCACAGGGATTATCTCTTTTCTTTGCCTCAACCATGGTCAGAAATATGGACTGTAAAAGCAATTTGTGTCTTTGACACCAGTGTTTTATATATGTGTGTGTATGTATATATAGGCACACAGACATACATACACGTATATACACCACTTCTGAAGATGGCTAGTAGTTCTACAGTCTTGGTGTGCAGAACCACAATCCTGTCCACTTCTAACTACAGCAACTTCGGGCGCTGCTCTCCTAGTTAGGCAAAAGGCACTTCTTAATTGCAAGTCTCTCTTTACTCTCCTTTTTAGCTCTTCAACTCATTCTCATGAACTATGTTTAGCACAAAAGCCTTTACTTGGCTACAGAAATTATCAGTCTCCATCTACTCAGTTTCCAAAATGATGAGGCTCAAAAATTTTACCAGTCTCCATGACACGAGACCAGTTTTACCACTGAGTTATATTTTACTTCTTTCAAGTTCTTTTAAATGTTTAAACAGTATTTTAAGAATAATTGTGTAGCTCAAAAGGTTTTCCTACTGCTTGTTAAATTTGTGAAAAGTACATACGAAAAAGCAATCTGTTGCATTTCAGCTGAGTTCCTTATAGTAAAATTAATGATTTCTTCTGGAAACTATATAAATTAAAAATATGGAACAGAAAAGCTCAGGGAGGGAACTCTTCCAGAATTAGTAGTCTAGGTCAGCTGCCAGTAAATATACCAACTTTAATAAGTTGAAACTCAGTAGTGGGATATGGGGAGGCAGTGTACTGAAGGTCAAATGAGTGGCATGTAATGTTGGCTGAATAATTGTGCTTTTCCTCATTTCAGTCACAGGACTTTCCTAAGTCTGGTAAACTACTAGGAACATTCACTCTTTCTGGCTGTCTTCTTTTCCAACTCACATCTTGTCTTGGTAGTTAACTTGCAGAGACACAATCAAATACAAACGATGTAGACCACTACTCTAGTGGATATTATTATAACATTCAAAATCTTGAAAGAAAAAAAGATACTGTTTAGCTAGATGGAATAATGTACCAAAGCACTCTGGCAGGCAAGGAAAAGAAGTCTCACATAGTGCTTAAAATGAAGTGAGAAATGTATCAACAACTGGTTGTTCATCTGTATTAAAAGGCAGATGCCTGCTTTGTTTTGTTTTGATAACTGTACTGCAATTGTGCGAATTCTACTTCTGTCTCGCTGAATTGTGAGTTTGATTTACAGCCACAACATGAACATCTGAAATAGGAGGCCTTTTTTCCATGTCACTGCCTAAGAGGTGATGGCTTAAGAATCAAAGGTACCACTGACTGCCAAAGTTTAAAAAATGGAAAACTTGACTGAAACTGAATTTATTAATGAAATTAAAGTGTACACGACACCTAGGAAACACAGATGGTAAAGGAGCAAGAGCTTCCAGAAATATATGTAACTGCATAATGCAGTTTGAAGACCTGACAACAGGTATTTAAAGCCTGAAAATATTCTCTGAGGGAATGAAAATTAAATGCATAATTTCTAAGCGCAGAAAGAGTTCCCGCCACAAAAAAATGGAGAAAAAAAGACATCTTGTGGCTCCTACAAGTGAAATGCTAAGCAAATGGTAGATTGGCTAAGGATCTGCACCGGTGCCTGCTCACTATCACAGGTGCCACAACTTCCATCAACTCACCCATCTCAGGTGAGCTGTAATAGTATGGATGCCCTTGTCTCCATACCTCCAGAGGGAAAATACTCATCCTTTGGCCTCACAGCAAGGGCTGTGCTCTTTCATGCCTTTGCCCTGCCTGGCCTATATAAGGACAGCTAATTTATTGCTTCCTGAGTTCTCTTTTTTGCCTTTTTTTTCCCCTCTTCAGCCTCCCTAGAAAGAATGTAGGTTTGAGACGTACAAAAACAGTGAAACAAAAGAACCACCCCACTGTTATAAACAGGCATGGCATAAACTTTGAGGCAAGGGATAAAAATAGTTATAGGGAAAAAGGTATAGGTATTAAAAAGGCATAAACAAACCTAAGACTCTAACCATATAAACTTTTAACTTTTATTCTCTTTAACTCTCCTCGCTTTCTCCTGTTTGCATCTTCCTAATTGCATCTGAATTATTTTCTATGACAAGAAGTTTTTTAGGAGCAACTGAAATACTGAAAAATAACTTTCATTTTAATAATTTTGGTACTATGCTATTTTGTTCCTTTTTACTCTACCCTTCATAATCCTTTGAATGCAAATGGAAACGCTTATTGTGCTTTTTTACAATGTTCATATTGGCAATCACTGCACAAGTCAAATGCGTTACGGACTTTTCCTCTGAAAACATTAATCTTGAAATTGTCATGCCACAGATAACAAAACACACTGCATCTGCTTCATTTTGAAATGTCAAATGACATACCATAAATATGAATAAATAATGAAATGAATAAAAATACAGTGGGACATGGATTTAACTGTTGGTTTGTAAGACAAATTCAGGACTGTGTTATGCTTTGGAATATATTGGAAATAGTATTTGGCCTAAAAATCAGTTATCATTCAATTTTCATAATCTGTACAGAAAATATAAATATTCTTGCATTTGTCATGTACACACTCGGTTGCCAACTGAGCATGTATACAGAGAATATCCAAATGGAAGTTTAAAAGCAAACAAATCAATACATACATGAAAATAATCCTCTCAATCATTTATATTTGTTGAATGGAAGTTTAAAAGCAAACAAATCAATACATAAATGAAAATAATCCTCTCAATCAATAATTCAAAGCATAAAATAATGACCCTCAGCACTGAAGGAAACAAACTTTGAGACATTAATGTGAATGTTGAGTATTACTGGACAGCCATAATGTAACATTTGGGATAGTACCATATTCAGTCTTTATGGGATCTGATGAAAAAGAAATTCAGTGGAGGCTGCCCAAGAGGAAACTTAACACATCTATGTAGTTCTTCTACTAAAATAATTTTTTAGTGATAGGAAAAACATTAACTTTATACCTGATGTTGCACACATATTTTAGTTGAAAAATGTACTTACTATGAAAAGAATGAGGATCACCAGCTTTTCCTATGATATGAAATGCTCACTAGGAGCTAACCTTGCAGTAGAATACTGTAATCTTTTATTCAGTGAAGGTTTTTTCAGTAAACTCTTCATATGCATTAGACTCAAGCTGCATTAAAATAAATGCTTCTACTTAAAACTCAGTTCCACAGCCATCCTAAATTTGGCGTACTAGGGATACTTTCTGCATCATTCCTTAAATTCCTGTAGAGACCTCTCCCACTTTCAGCAGCAGCTTCTCCTTAAAACTCCAACAAGGTCTCTTTCTTTGCGTGTTAGATTTATAAATATAGACTCTTTACTTGGCAAAATGAAAACAAATAAAAACCCCAAACAAATAAACAATAGTAAATGGATTAGTTTTCTGAAAACATTGTATATTCCTTTGCTCTCCTCTCTTCTCCACCCCCTGTCCCCTACAAAATTAAAGTTCTGGTAGCCATACTGCTGAAATGCACTTATAATGCAAATTTCTTGAACTCCTCAACCACTGGAGTTCAAGGATATTTGCTGGACTTAGAAAATCCAGTAAAGAGTTTGTTTTTTTTAAATAAGAATCTATTACAAGAATATACTGAAGACTTCCCATGTTGATCATTGATTTATTTGCAGGGGCACTATTAAATAAAACAATTGCAAAGGTGTTTTATTTCCAGTGTGTAAGAAAAGTATCTCAATTAATCCACTGCCTGAATATATTTACAGGAGCACACAGGTCACAGACAAAGATACTGAAAAAAGATCCATTCAAGCAAACCCTTATTAAAATCTCGTTTTCGACTAAGTTATAGAACAAATATAAGGGGAAAAACACAATGGCAGTTTCTGACAAGTCATACACACAGTGTAATAGGATGTAAACTCCTTTTCCTGATACACTGTCTGGAAGAGATACCTCTCAAATGCACACAGAGGAGGAAGACTGGAGAATTACCACTAATTCATATCTCCTACCTTTCTGTAGGGACCACCTTGTTTTTTCACAGTATCACTCTCTCTTTTCTACAACAATTACATAGTTTAATACCCATGAGGAGTTTATGTCTGTCACACCATAGTATTGTGATTTTTGTTGCTATCTTGCAGTAGAAGGCTGTCTAGTGCTATTGTTCAATGCTTTAGTACATGTTTTATGGCATAGAGATGACTATAAACAAAACCACAAATAAAAGCCTGTGCTAATCAAAGTAACAGCGAGAAATATTTGTGTGCTTTGCAAATTAAGTACCTGTAAAGACTGACATCAGCTGTATTCTCCTCTTGTCATTAGTATCAGGACGCCCATCAAGTATTGGCCGATCAGGCCAGAATTATAATCAGCAGCAGCTGCATAAAAAATGGTAGTTACGGCTGCTGGAAAGTCCCTAAAAAAGTCCAGTGTTTAGCCACTTGACTTCCATCCTGAACAGTAATGATCCAAATGGGGTAAAGAGACAGAAGAGCTATATGACACCTAACAGCCCCAACTGTGTAAGCATCCAATGATCTATTGAGTGTTGTAGCAGACAGTGTTGTACTCTCTGATGGATGTTCTCCTCCAACACTAATGATAATGATTTATTAACTCATCTATGGGCTTTGCTAACTGGAATGAAGGACACAAGTAGTTTTCCTTTTTTTTTTTTTTTAATTTTAAATGAAATGTCAAAGGATGGCATTTGTACAGCTGGTTGCACTTTCAAAACCCAATGTTCTGCAATACCTGTTCAATGAGAGTTTGCCATACAGAAAAATTGCAGGATTGGGTAAAAAATTAAGAGTTTTCAACTACACTGTTTTCTAACAGCAATATTTTCAGTCATGCCAAAGCAGAGATGTTTGGAGTACTATCTGTAAAAATACAATTCCAGCGGAACTCTGTATTATTACACAATGATTTTACATTGCTGCAAATTTTCAGGTTCACTTTAATAAAAAAGACCTACTTAATGAAAAAAGTGTAATCCAGAAAACACTACATGTCTTTATTCCATTTTTTTTTTCCATCTCATATGGAGGTTTTGTACCTCCATAGAAGAGGTAAGGGCATGAATAGATAAAATCAATAGTAACAAATTGCCAAATGACATTCAGTCAAGAACTGGATGATATGGTTGAACCAACTATTGACCTGTAAGTCTGATGCCTGTAGTAAGCAAATTAGTGGAAACTGTAAGAGCAGAATTAGGGGGCACATGGATAAGTATGACAGACGAGAGAAGAGTCAACGTGTCCCTTATAAAGAGGATTGTTGGCTCACAAAGCTATTGAAGTTCTTTGAGGGGATCACCAAGTCTTCAGATAGGGGTGATCTTGTTTATATAATTATTTGGATTTTGGAGAGTGTTTAAAGGGAACAGACACACGGTAAGAGGGAATGTCCCTCCATGAATTAAAAAACTGGCTCAACAATAAAAATAGTAGGTAGTTAGTTACTTCCCACAGTGACTGGCAGCTATCAGTGCAGATCTGGAGAGATTTGTTCAAGGCGTATGCAGTTCAGCATAATCATAGACATTTCGTAATGGGCATTGGGCAGTGAAGCAACCAAATGTTTTGATGGTATTTTGTTATTCAGGATAATAGAAGGTCTCTGACCAGAAAGGCTTACAAGAAGGGTCCCTACAAAATTTGGTCAATAAAGTAAAAAATTATGCATAACATAGAAATCTAAAGGACTTTTGAGTAAGATCCTGGAATTGAGACAGGTATCTCCATGAAAACATACTCAATGGTTAATTTGGCTGTCAAAGAAAACAAAATGCTAAGCATTATTTGGAAAGGAATGGAGCACACAACTGTGTACATCATCCATAGTTCTTCATAAATACAAAAATATATGTTTTCCCTGCTTGAATACTATTTAGTTCTTGGCCCCACCAAAATGTAGTGAAATGGAATGATTCATAGAGGGATAAATGTGCATGCTAAATGTATTTATGTCTTCAAAAGTAAACTGGATATGTTCACAAAAGAGAAGCATTAACATAAATGTATAAAATAAAAATGTTGTCACTCTAACATACTATAAAAGGATCTGAATTGGGGCAGGGAGCAATGGATGGAAAATTTAGCTCTTGGAAGAATAGAGTAATTTTGACAAAGTAACTTTTTAACTAGAAATTCACTGAAGTCAATATTAATGATGAGTCCCAAAGATTCTCTAGAATGTTTTGTCCCTTGTACTCTTTTAATTACTTTGTTCTGTGAAAATATTGCCAAATGAATACAATGTTTTTTTTTATATTTCAAATATGATAAGCCATAGTCGGACATGTCTTATTACAGGAAAAACAAGACTGATAAATTATATGATTTCGTAAGGAATACTGGGGAAAATAATACTTCTGGATTTTCTCCCCAATGATTTCTGTGTCTTAAATCAGATCTTAAATACTTAGGAAAATGTGCTAAATATTAATTTCAATGTTGTAAAAGGGATTACTGGATACATATTTTTCTCTGCAGGAGAGTTGCCAGTGTGTTCTTATTTGAAAATGAACATTTCTTGCTGGCAAATCTAGTGTGTGAAATTCTTTCACAACATTAAAGCATACCTATTTTCCATATATTTTGTTTTAAAATGCCTTTATTTTTCCTCCTGAAAAAATCCCAGTAGTTGTAATCTCAAACCATGACATGTAATCAGCCCCCATCATCAAATAAAATAATTTCTACAGCATTAAAATTCATACCATGAGACTTACCTTTTCTGCTAACAATTCTCTGATCTTGCTTGCCTGGAGACGAAATTTCATTAACTGTGACTCCAGAGTTAAACATCTTTCCTTCCAGTTTACAGTGCCTTCTGGCTCTGAAATTTCAGCCATATTTATGCTGGAAAAAGACAGGGAAAAAATCCCCATGTCAAATTGAGTCTGTATTTAATGTCTGACTTTTTTTTAATATACATACCAACTTATTTTACATAAATCTCAAGTATGCCCCCAAATTTTGTACATGTACAGCATCATAAAACTTAGGAAAAGTACATTTGTCTAGAGGGGCCCTTATCATAACTGGGAGATTTCTGAAATCTGTGTTGATGATATTTAGGTTTATCATAACTTAATTTCTTCAATTATTTTGGGGCTGCCATATGTCTTCCTTGATAAGAAGAGACACATCCCGTATTTTAATTTTCAGTTACTGTATATTGGCTTTCTTACATAGAAGAGGCTTGTAGACAACTGAGCTTTTGCTAAGAAAATGCCTTATATCAGTGTAACCACCTGTGAGTTCGTAGTGCATTTGCTTTTATGCAAGTTTCATATTTGGCAGACGGCTCTTTAAAAAGTGTTTTAAAATTCTTATGCTTAACCAATTTGCATTTAAAATTTAATATCCTTAATTAGACACAAGGGGGAGTTTATGGTTCCAAATATAAAGGCAGGTGAGCAAACAGTCCCGAACGGGTGCCCCCCCTGAAAAAAAATCCCTTTATATTAGCAGTTGCAGATCTCAAGACAACCCAATTCACACATGTTTCGGGTTCAAATCTGTGCTTTTATCTACATTTAACTGCTCATGTCTTCTGGAAACTAAGCTCAGTGCCCTTTTGGACAAGCACTGCTGGAAAAATTACTCAGGATGAGCTGGCCATCATGGTTTGAGTCTGAGAAGCCAAGAAAATCATCTGTGTGTAAGCAGAAGGACTGGGCTCTGTTGTATTCCAACTGTTTGTAGACAGCTTAATAGAGAGTAAGTGGATGGCTGAATGTAACCATTCAGTCCAAGAAGTCTCCTTGCAAGCAAAGGCCCTGAACGCATAGGTTTGGCTTTTAAAATAAAGCCTGAATTCCCCCTAAGTATTCAATTTATTTCTGAAATAATTAACAGCCATAAAAACACCACTCAGTGGAAGGCAACTGGAAGATCACAACAAACAAAAAATTACTAGTTACGCTGCATTTTCGTCACCTTTGTCATGGACAATGAGACGCTGACAAGGAAAGGCAAGTAGCAACCGTTTTCAGTGTGATCGAAGAGGCTGGCACAGGAAAATCACACATAATATAGATAACTAGACGGCAACTTCTGACCCAGTTAGCATGGATTAATAAGCAACATCTTTGAGAGCCCCCCTCCCCATGACTACTCCAGTCCTTCAGAAGCCTGGGTCTAAGCACTCCCTCCCGCTGTTGGAGGGGGCAGTCCCAGTTTGCCTCCTTCCCCAAGCTCTCATCAGCCAGAGGGAAAGGACCTATAGATTTATCTTTTCCACTGTTCCTGACACCAGGAAGAAAAAAGGAGAAGGCAAAGCATCGCAAGAGAGATCAAAGTCATGAGCAGGATACCAAAAAGTCCGTAACTTTTCTTTGATACATTAATACTTTCTAGTTCTCTTCTAAATTTTCAATGTCTCAAATTACTCTCAAGTTCATCATAGCTAAGCAGGTGAAAAACTCTCCCTGTCTCAACACTTTCTTTCCTTTCACATACCATACTTTTCTTTCCTCTCATTCTGTATCTTAAGTTAGAAGGAAGAAGGAGGTCATCACAATCACTTGTCTGAAGGTAACTGCTTCATTCTTGACTCTCTCTTCCTCTTGGTCCTGCAGGCTATGATCCAAACTATTAAGCAAGAGGTTACAACCATCCCTATTTAGGAATTCCCCACTCAGGAATCCCCATGGAATGGCTGGGATTTAAGCACATCATTAAAATAGTTTCCTGAGCCAACCCTGTAACACTCGAATTATAAACTTTAAGCACACAATCATTTCAACTGCAAGCCTTCTGGGTGTCTGGTGTCTTTTACCATTTCCCTCCTTCTTTTAAGGTTGTCAGAAGTTGCTCACCGTTGTCCTGTCCCTAATCCTTGCTCCTCTCTCCTGTGCAGAGTCCCCACATTCAAGGAGGGAAGGTGGCACTTCCAAGCAGCAGCTTCTCCTACTTTTCAGAGGAAGCAGGAGTTTCAGCTGCAGATTGATTTGGACAGCCAGCCTGGATTCTGCTCTCCTAAGTAATGAGGAATGACAGTTTCCTATTAGACTGTCTGTTTAGGATTTTTTATAATGTTTTTTTCTTTTTGACTGATTATAGCTACATAAGACAGATGAACTCAGGGAGCATCTGGTTAACAGTAGGCTACTTCAGTGTTTGTGGTAGTGAAAACACGAACAGATCAAGCAATGAACAAATTTTTGCTTTTGGTAGGGTGCAATATTACAGGGTGGAGTTAAAAATGTTTGCCTTTCAACAGACAAAACATTTGAGTAGATGGATTTCTGGCAGCGAACAATGTGTTCAGCCAAGCAGTTTCTCAATGTCCATGCTAATTAATATTCCACTGTATAAACATTACAGATAAAAAGTTTGAAAATAACTCTTTTTATTGTGGGATGTTTGTTAGAGATTATAATAATTTACTTCATATTTTCCAACAAGCCAATGGGTTCTGGAAATATTTATGGGCACAGAATACACTGTTTACAATTGCGGAGTGAATGATCTTACTTTGAATCAATGACTTCCTGTTTCTCGTTTGATTCCCCAAAGGAGGAAAAAAATGAGTTCATCTCTCTTGGCTTAATAGAGTACTCTGAATCAGCAGTCCAACCTACACAGAGTCCTCCCCTTCTTCCTGCTCCAGTTCCCACTGCAAAGCCCTCCGTTTTCCCCCCGAGTCTGTAAAAATAAAATCTTTTGAAAAGTAAACTAAAAAAGCGCACATTAAAGCTCTAAGTTCTAATTATGTCATCAAAAATTAATTGAGACAAGTTTGACAAGTCTGGAAAGATTAAATTCGTCTTTTCCATTTTTTAAGTTTATAAACCTCTTCATAGGCTTCAAGAAGTCAGAATGTCACATTCTCCCCAAAGGGACTGATATAATTTCCTTTTCTTTGCTGTCTGCTTGGAAATTATCAAAATACATTTCAGGGGGAAGGAGGGAACAATGTTCTTGCTTTTTGAAGCATGTTACAAATTTACATATTCCTTATCACACTGTGTTTTCCTCTGTTATTAACAAAACGCTGCGTTTAACTAAATGCTTCATATTCTGTCCTTCTGTTTTGTACATCCTTTCTCTGCTGGAGACAGCCTGCTAAGTCCTTCTGTTTCAACAGGAGCTGGTTTGCGCAGTGCATGGTGGGTTCCCTACACCATCCTAAAAAGTTCACCAGCCCAAATGCATTTGGACCATACCTCTCGAATTTCAGGCCCTTTTCTTCTTCTTCCACCCTTTTCACCTAAACTCGGCACTTCCAAATATTTTTGGAGCTGTAAAGGTGGTTGGACTGGAGAAGGGAAATGATGAGACACAAAGTGGACCTGTTTGGGAATCAAGGAAGTCATTCTCAGGTTTGTTGCTGGCCAGGGCCCTTACTCATGTCGAAACAGTGCTAACTTTATTTTCCATTTGACTCATTTTGCATAATTCTGTGCTCAGCCAACCTGTAGCCTGAGCTATTTAAAACTTCCTTCAAAATCCTTTTTACAAACATTTTTTCTGCTGCTTCCTAAATATTGATGAGGTTGTTCCCATGAAGGAACATGTCAGCCCGGGCTCTCCCACCCCAGCACGGGGTGCAGACCCCTGACAGCCCTCCTGGCTTCAGGGGCCAGGCTGCTCCCTCCCAGCTCACTGCTGAGCCACTGCCGGCTCGGCTTCCCAGGGAAACGGGACAACCGACGGCGGCTCAGCCGCAGCGCGCCGTCACATGCACCTAGCAAACAGCATTAAAGCACAGAAAATCATTTTCCCGATGACAGCAATTTTAAAGGTTGCAGTGTGACATCACACTAGGTACAAAGTTTAAATTCTACATGAAATTCTGAAAGCTGATGGTGTTAGAAAGAGCTTCATTTTGCATGTCAGTTTGGAACTTGTGTTCTTCTCGCTTTCCTCTTTGGGGGAACAGCAGGGATACGACAACGGCACGGCCAACCGGACGAGAGGAGCCTGGACCTTAAGGGACCTCAAGCGACCTCAAGCTCGCCAGATGTCTCCTGCCGTGGTGACACCGCTTGACGCACCCCCGGGGTACTGCAATCGGTGCCACGGCGGTGACCTAACACAACGTCGCCCTCCGCCCTGACGGCGCC
>NW_010518244.1:0-2453 GCF_000687285.1 Phaethon lepturus | reverse complement strand
TTGGACTTGATGATCTTAGCTGTCTTTTCCAACCTGTATGATTCCATGATTCGAAGGAAGGAAGGAAGGAAGGAAGGAAGGAAGGAAGGAAGGAAGGAAGGAAGGAGGGAGGGAAGGCAGGAAGGAAGGAAGGAAGGAAGGAAGGAAGGAAGGAAGGAAGGAAGGAAGGAAGGAAGGAAGGAAGGAAGGAAGGAAGGAAGGAAGGAAGGAAGGAAGGAAGGAAGGAAGGAAGGAAGGAAGGAAGGAAGGAAGGAAGGAAGGAAGGAAGGAAGGAAGGAAGGAAGGAAGGAAGGAAGGAAGGAAGGAAGGAAGGAAGGAAGGAAGGAAGGAAGGAAGGAAGGAAGGAAGGAAGGAAGGAAGGAAGGAAGGAAGGAAGGAAGGAAGGAAGGAAGGAAGGAAGGAAGGAAGGGGGACATAGGCAGGGAGGGAGGAAGGGAGGGAGGAAGACAGGGAAGGAGAAAGGGATTAAAAGAAAAAATCTTCTGCTGTTTTCAGTGGTTTGGAAATCAGCTTTACAATAGCACAAAAAGGGAACAGAAGTGCTCTCCAAGATTATGACTGGTGTTGCAGGCTGTTTTCAAAGCATGTGCTGTACAGTAAAGAACATTCAAACCCTACCAGTGAAAAGCAAAAACCACCATATTTAAACATTTGAAGTGTGTGTAATCATAAGCCTCACAGAGGAGATGAGGAATAACAAAGGAAAACTTTTAAATTTAAAGCAACTTGCTTTAAGAGCATATCCTGAGCAATAGCCACAGAATAGGCCCACATACCTTGCTTGTGTGTGCAATTTCAGAGAAACGTTGACAGTGAAAAGTGACCATCTGCCAGAAAAAATGACTGTGAAGTGGCTGACAACCTCAGCTGTAGCCATTTCCCATTTACTTAGCATTATAAACATATCAAAAGATTTCAGCTATTTCCTGTGCTTCATGGTATGGCCTCCCACACCCGAACTACTTTACATCATCCTGCTAGAATGTCCTATGGGGAATATCCACTATTCAACAAGGAACAGTTTTATTTAAGCACAACTGCATGGGGCTTTTTTAGGAAGTGTCTCCCTGCATTCATTTTGCATTCAGATGTTCTTTAAAACTGCTGTGCTTCATTTCTTCCCCATTTATAGCCTGATTTTCAAACGTACAGAAACACCTGCTGCTCTTGTTCTAAGTGGCTTGGCTAGCCCAACATCTCTGATAATCAACTAATTAATTCACCACTGTTTCAATGCTGTTACTTTTTGAATCTCGCCTATTACTTTGGTACCTAGAGTTAAAACACAATATTGATTGCCTGAAGACACAGTTTACTACACAGCTATCTTTGTGGTAGCACACAAGCTAAGCTGGGGGTTTGAAGGCAAGCCAGGCTGGGGTTTGAATGTGCCAGGTCCTATAGCACTTTAAGATCTGGTTGGAGACTGATTTTAGAATAGCAGATGGCACAGTGTAGTACTTGCTGTGGTATTTTTGTTCCCCCTCACAGATAGTCCCTAGTTCATCTGTAATTAATAAACAGCTGCAGTCCCCATTCTCCAGCATTTTAGGGAAGTTGAGAAACCAGAGAGTCATGTAAATTGATTGTAATATTTAGCAAAATAGATTATCCATATGTTAAAAAGTAGTTTGGTGCCTTAATCTTCCAGAATCAGAAAACATGGGCAACATGTGCCTTCAAAGTAAATACTGCTGTTAGCACGAATGCAGGAAGTAAAATCATCACATTTATATAGATGTTACATTAAACTATGAGGTTAACAAAAGCAGCCATAGGAAGTCTAGCAGGGAATATAAAAATGTAATAAATGAGAAAAATCACATTGACTATACCCAAAATGAAACATCCGTAAGTCCAAAATTTCATTCATGCACGCCTGGGTAGTGAAACAATAGAATCAAAAAATCTGAGAGGAAATTCCAGGTGGGGCTATCAGGTTTTCACTGTTTGTGTTAACTCTCATATAATATATGGGGTTTGTTAGCTTTTATTAGCTCACAGACTAATTCAGAAAGAGTGACTAACTTAGATATCATTGCTCTCCCATTCTGGATCCTGATAGCATGTCAAACAAAAAAAAACACCCGTGGAAATGTATTTTGGAATATTTATTTGGATGCCATTGTTTTGGAAAACGAACGTACCAGTTTCCCTATTCCTCCTATAATAGCTATATAACATATATTTTAGCAAAAGATTCCTCTCTCAAACTGTAACAACAACTATGGTTTCTGGTTTCTCAGAATTTCAGAAAGCCCTTGTTTATGCCTGAGCTGCTCACACAGTGAAGAGTATCGAAACTACTCAGAAAACAACCCAAAAGGTGGCTCGACTATATACAGCCACTCACAACACATCGTGGGTATATTACCCGCGCCCCCCCCACGCCCGCTGGACAGCTGGGATGTACGGGAAAGAAAGGTTTTCCATCCGCTCTGAAGGCTGGAACC
>NW_010518243.1:0-6676 GCF_000687285.1 Phaethon lepturus | reverse complement strand
TAAGTCCATCACAGTTAAGTTTCTTTTAATGTGGTACAGCTCCCAGCCCTAACAACTTGGAAGGACTATTTACTGAGATAACAGCAAGTTATTTTGGATGGGACTTTTATTTCTATTCTAGCAAATACAGATCAATTACGGTTACGTCTGGCAACCAAGCTCCTCTGGTATCTCTCCCTCCTGGCAATAGCTTGGGGCCAATCTTAGGATACTGTGCTTTCCATGAGTTCTTGCACAGAAGTGTCAAACATGCTGTTTGCCCTCGCTTGTTCTCTCACTCACCAGCCCTGACCCATCTGTGAGGACAATTGTAAACTTCGAGACAGCTGTGGGACCTTCAGTTGATGGCACAATTATGTTTTTCTCAGACCTCCTACAGAGGTTGTACGGAGCAGTAGATACCGAACTGAGTTGCCCTGGCCCTCACACCTGCTCTCTCTGCTTCTCTAGGCTTATTTCTTCATCTTGGCATCAAGCTCAGAGCTCCTAGAGCCTTGATGGTGGTGTTCTCTCCTTTACCTCCCTCCACCTTTAAGGACATAAAGACTCATTTAGGTCTTTGATTTCTTGCTTAGTGATCCTATGGATTGCAGGTTTAAAAAAATTAAAAGCCTACCCTCATGATTTGCTTAAATGTTATCTCAACTGCCTCCTATCTCCTGCAACCCAAAGGGGAAGGGTACTACTGGTGCTATACAGTGACTGATGACTTCTGACATGCCTCCTTCAGCCCTTTCCCTGAACTAGAGAAGGCAATCTATTAACCCCTGGCTGCAGTGCTTAAGTACATCATTTGACCATCATTCTGTTGAATAAGTTCATTAAATGTGTTAAAGAGATAATTTTAACAAAATGAAATTGTTCCACATCATTGTCTTTATCTCTGCTTCTGATACTGACAAGAGAGTTCTCTTGACGTAGGAATCCTGTTGGAAACACATTTATATTCCCCAAGTAAAAAAAATGCATTGAAAATATGGATCTAATTTATCAGGTTTTATGGTTATTATTCAGCTGAAGAAAAAGGGAAAAAAGGCAATTAAAAGGAAGAAGATAAAAAAGCTTTACAAACCAATAGAATTCAAAGCCTTCCTGTTTGCCGAAAACCTTGTCTTACTGCTTAGTCAATAAGGATCATTAGCTAGAAAATCTGCACTCCCAGTCATCTTACCACCTTTCTCTTCAAACTGTTATTTATGAAACTCCTAGAGAATGGGAATTTTGTGTTCACTCACTTTCCAAAACTTTGTGACCAATATGAAGCCTTGCTTGAAATCATCTTCTAATTTTTCGATTGGTATGAAAAGGCTGAGAGAGAGGGTTTACTGACAATCAGCCAACTGCAAATTGTAACTGGAATGAAACTCTTTCATGGTAAATTACTTTAGGAATCATGTTGGATCAAGATTAAATAAAATGAG
The DNA here is from genome assembly GCF_000687285.1 of Phaethon lepturus. NCBI lineage: Eukaryota > Metazoa > Chordata > Aves > Phaethontiformes > Phaethontidae > Phaethon > Phaethon lepturus. Next base: position 5,255 of record NW_010518243.1, on the reverse strand, counting down.
TACAAAAGAGCTTTAAATTCCTATAGAAGTTTACTTAATGCAACATTTATCTAAAAAAAAATAAAGACAATTGAAATCACCTCCAGGAACAGCTTATAAAGACATGTTTTGTTTTTCTTATATGTCCATTCTTCCTGTGCCATGATTTTTAATCAAGAAATTGGTTAGTGCAGCATAACCTAAGAGAAAGGGGAGCTCATGATAGAATTTTCCCCTGCAATTTCTGTAGCAATGGTTGGGTTTTGACATAGAAGTTTTTTAAGTTGATGAGGTTATAAAACTCAAGGGGTTTTGTCTAATCTGGAACACATTTCATAAGGCAAACTTTACTGCATTAATCTATAACAGCATTTCAAGCTAGTTCATAATTATTTATAAAGGATCAGGACTTCAGAAGAAATGGAGTCTTGTATGAAAGGCTAGGGAATCCTCAGTATAACTCATTAAAGGAACTCAGAACCACTAGCTAATGACTGTTTTAAAACCATAATTTCAAACCAACAGTAGTAATATTCCAAGTGCAAAAGCACTCAATTAGACCAAAATATGTTCATTTATTTAAAAAAAAAAATCTAATGAAACACTCTTTAATATTTAAATAAGCTCCCATGGTTCTGCATACCACATCTGCTAGTGGGAAATGTCTTACATTTGTTCTTGACTTTCATATCAGTATTTGCATTTAAACGATTTTTTTTTAAATTAAATGAGTTGTTTCTAAATACTATTAATTGACAATTAATAACAAAAATGCATAACTTTCACAACTGTTCAACTTGATTTTTTCATCTCTCCCCTTATTTTGAGATATTTGTGGTTTCATTATATCCAAAATCCTAAAGGCATCCACTTAAAAGAAGAAATTAACTACAGGATTTTAGACCAAAAACTGCCAGATAAAAGCAAACAGTTTTGTTTTCCATAAGATATTCCTGAGAATTTTGGCACAGAGGGGCTCATTTTGAATTTGCAAAGCAATACAGCAATCCTACCTGTGTTTCTAGGCTCTGTTGTGTTTTCTTCTTTGTCATCTATGGTCAAATTTATTCATGCTTTCCATGAATCTCATTGTTTGCCTCCTCAGAACCCAGCAGCACTGTTTTGCTTTTGGTAAGGCTACCCACAGCTTTGTCTTACCCCAAAAATGCTGGGCATGAAGGTGCTCCCTCACAGTCACTTGTGCGGGTGTCGTTTCCCTGACTCAAGCCCTGGCAATCTGCAAGGATTTGCAAGCAAGAGGAGGGCCAGGGAACAGAGAGTGCACCTCGGGCAGGGACCCCTTCTCTATAGGTCCTCCGTGTGTATTCAGGACCTTATATGACGTCCACTTCAGATTTTTTTTACTTATATCAAAAGCTCAAGTTTTCCATTAGGGACATAGGAAGCGATCAACACAACTCTGATAACGGTGCAAGGAAAAAGGTAGATAAAACATATGTTTTCACTGGGGGTTCTTCCTACCAGCTGTCAACTATGATATACAACAGCGGAAGCACTTTCATTTGATTGTGTGATGGTTTCATAGACATTCATTAAGCAAAATTTTAGGCTCATTTAAGTTTTCTTTTAAATTTCAGTGACTACTGAAGGCAAAGAATTTTACCTATTACATTTGGTTGTGACTTTAAGATATAATGTATACAACTCAGTAGAGTTAAAAAAAACCAAAACAGAGTTTTGTGATTATCTCCACACAGACTTATTCAGATCCATTTTCAGAAGCAGGGTCCTGAAATAAAATGAAAATATATTTTGATTAATAAAAGCATCAAGTACAGAGTGTCTTTTTGACAATTTTTTAATTTAAGTTCAGGCTGTATGACATAGTATCACTTAGTATGACTAGGGCATAGTACTGTTAAATATTTTCGATTTACTGTAGATATGCTCTTATATCCTACGTAATATTTATGTGCATATTCCAAAGAAGGGGAAGAGATAAACAAACATTAAATTCCACTGTTATACAAAACTTCAACAGCAAAAAAAGAAATTTTGCTTTTTTTAACTTGCCCATGGTAACTTTCAACTTGGCCCAGGCAAATTATACATTTGTATTATTTTACATTCCTATCCTTACTGAAAACATACTTAGCCAATCTTTCCATTTCAGCAACTAATCATTTTAAATATCATTTATGAACAGTACCACTAAATAATTTTGAGAAGTAAGTCTGCCCTAAATCCATTTAATTGGTTATTTGAGATGAAACATTTACTGACTTATGGTACAGGCCCTTCAACTTTCCCTATACAGTTATGTAAATTCCTTTGTTAATGTAAAATTTGGCATGACACTAGAAGATGGTCTTAAAAATACCTTTAAAATTTAAACACTATTTTTCTGTCCAAGATTATGAACGAAGATGAGTATATCTAAGCCTGATAAATTAATGGAAGGGTATGGAGTGTCAACTGTATTCGGGATAGAAATGGATGCAACTACAGGACTTGCAAAAAATTGGCCTGTTTGTGAGACAGTGTATATAAGCCAGGTTCATCTAAGGTCAAAGGAGGGATAGCCACATATGCTTAAGGAAGAGTAGATGTTACAGCTCATGGGCAACACCATCGCTATTGTACTGCTGGGAAAAGAAAATGCTTAAAGATTTTCCATTCAGGAATTGTTCCTTTTTCTGGTTATACAATATCTGTCACATTTCTGGCAACTACTGTAATATGAATAAGAAAAAATTTCTGTCTATGTTAAGAAGCTGGATTCATACTGAAAACAGCAATTGCTTTCCCAGGTCAGATAAGACAGCAGATCATGCAGTTGAACAGACAGTATCCTTAAGAACAGTTTCATACCTGAGAATCTTGGTTTATTTAAAAGGAAACACTCAACCCCCTCTAACCCTAGTTTTAGAGAAAATTTTGCAAATATGAATCAATTTACACTAAAGATTGAAGAGAAAGAAGGCAAATATAACCAAGCTGTAAAAAAAAATTACTCTCATTTTGTTAACTCACTCCTCCATTCTTTAGGGGATCTGGCTCACAAATGCTGAATACTTGTGAGGCTGATGAACTTCCCTCCCTGAAGCCTCCTCTGCCTTCCTCACTTGTGGGTATGGCTGCTGATATTCCCAGCTGAGAGTCTCACCCAGAGATCTTCAATGGCCACTTGCTCTTCACGTGAAAAGTAACCTAAAAGGAACCATGAATAAAAGAAAGAGCCATTGACTTCTGGGTCATTCCTCCTTATTGACACTAGAACACAGGGTAACACCTGTTTGGGCATTTTTAATGTAACAGAGAGAAATAAAGATGAATCAAACACAAGCATCCTCTGCAAGTTTTCAAGGATAAACTCAAATTTAGTGCGTAAGTTTGCAATGGTAACTATAAATACAGAGATACCTAAACTGTAACGGAAGATATTGTCCCGGCCCTGAGGGCACTGCAGGCTCTACTGTCTGCCCTTATCCCCTAGGGCTCCCTCACCCTGCCCAGGGCCCAGGACTCCATTTCAGCCCCCCAAAGCCATCAGTCCCTGTCCCAGCGACACCACGGCAGGGCCGGTCTTCAGCTCCCCACAGCCCTCCTCTGCCTGGTATTGTTCCCCCCACACACCAAACCAGGACCACCCATTGGACCACATCCAACATGAGATGGTGTAGATGGCCTGTCCAAGCCGTTACAACATAATATTTCTTACAACGCAAGTTTTGAATTTGGCTTAGAGGAAAGATCAGAAAGTGACAACTGAAGAGTTCAGGGTTCTAGTCTGGTCCTTGCCATCACATGTTCCTAAAGGAGCTAATACTTTTGGCCTTTTTCGCTCTGACCACATCAACTTAGGATAATATTACAACAGAATACTTTCAATCATTCAACCACATTATATTTTTCCTTATCTTTTAATCAAAAGTATGAAAATTTTAAGTGACAGAGAAGGAAGAAAGAGAGATGAAGTAAGAACAAGGACTCATAAGGGGAAAAGGAAGGGGAAAGGGAAGGGCAAGGGGAAAGGAAGGGAAAATTGAAGAAGAAGGAAGGAAGGAAGGAAGGAAGGAAGGAAGGAAGGAAGGAAGGAAGGAAGGAAGGAAGGAAGGAAGGAAGGAAGGAAGGAAGGAAGGAAGGAAGGAAGGAAGGAAGGAAGGAAGGAAGGAAGGAAGGAAGGAAGGAAGGAAGGAAGGAAGGAAGGAAGGAAGGAAGGAAGGAAGGAAGGAAGGAAGGAAGGAAGGAAGGAAGGAAGGAAGGAAGGAAGGAAGGAAGGAAGGAAGGAAGGTGAAAATATACTCATTCCAGAAAAAGTTACATAAAAGGAGACCTGGCAGTCAAACAAAATGTAATACACTTAGTCATTTTGGCACATAATGTTTGATTTGCTTGAAAATTATTATCCATTTATTCCTACATTGCCAAGACTAAGAGCAGGAACTGTCATTTGTATTTGCAGAATGCTGAGTGCAACTGAACCTCAATTCCAGGTGCTTGTGTAAAACAAACCAGTTATAGAAAAGGATGGTTGTGATACAGAGGTGGACTTTGTAAACTTCATATTAAGTTTACTGTAATATAAGCTATGCAGAAATTGTCATTTATGCACCTATCAAGAGGGATAGAAAAAGCTATTAGAAATTATCTACTATCTTTTTATCAGTGCTCTTGACTAGTGCCGTAAACATCTGCAAAAGATTAAAAGGCTGAGTATTTGATAAAAAATATTACAATGTAATTGTCAAATTAAATGGTATTTTTTAAAAGAAACTGGAAAAGTTTATTTTAAGAACTGGCAAAGCAAAAGATCACACATTTCTCACAAACAATATTAACCAGAGTGAAATATAACAAAGGAACAAAAGATTTGAACGTGGCTAATATCCATGCACTGTATGTCCTAGAATGTCCACTAAGTGTAAAATACTCTATGAGAGGTACATTCTGTAGGAATTCCAATAGGTGATCAAAACATGTTATATTATATAAGGTTTATTTGTAAACCAGAGCCAAGACAACACTTGAAAAAATAAAGCAACCCTTTGATAATGGCTGTATTGGGTTTGTGTGGCAAGGATTTAGTGAGGGGGGGGTGCAGGGGTGGCTTCTGTGAGAAGTTGCTAGAAGCTTCCCCTATGTCCCATAGATCCAGTGTCAGCCGTCTCTAAGACAGACCCACTGCTGGCCAAGGTCAAGACAATCAGCAATGGTGGTAGCATTTTTAGCCTATTTAAGATATATATTTAAGAAGGGGAGCGGGGTGTGAAACCCCTGGCACGCAGCATTTGCAGCCAGAAAGAGGAGTGAGA
>NW_010518242.1:52534-73706 GCF_000687285.1 Phaethon lepturus | reverse complement strand
CTGTGTTATACTTCTAGCAGATGTCCGGTAGATCTTGTAGCATGTGGCTACTGCTCACCTAGCCATGAACAGCCTGAGCAATTTGCTCAGATAGAACGTCCAGGTGTCTTTCTCAGTATTGCAATGAGTCAGTACTGAAAGGAGCTAGTGGGCTAGGAAAGTATTTTTCTGGTTTCGGTCTTGCATTAAAGCTTGAGCTTTTTGTTGTGAATTGTACTTCCTAAAATTGCCATCGCTATCTCTCTACCCAGACCTCTCCTTTGTACACTGTCTGCCAGCCAGACATTTTCTGTCTTTCACTTCCTTTCTTTCTACTAAAACTTCCAGCCTCCAAAACTTCAGTACCTTCTTAGGAACATCAAGTCACTTGGCAGGCTAATTGCTTTTCTGCTAGAAGAAGTTATCAAGTGAATACACGATTTTCTATAGTAATTACAGAATGACCCCAGGGCAGAATGTGTACAACAATAAACCTCAGTAAGAAGGCAGATCCCTGCTATTGTAAATGGATAAAACTCCTCTAATGTCAATGGGGTCATATCTATTTCTATGGGCAGATAATTTGGCTTCCATTAGTAGGCCATTGGCAGATATTTCCCTTGTCTTTTTAGGAAGCATTCCTATATGAACTCCACCTGTCATTGCAGGAAGGCAATTACACCTTTCTTACCTCCAAGGTTACGATGACCAATACTCTCTTAGAACCAACAGTACCAAATATAATTCAAATAATTCTCTCCTTTGCCAACACATGGATCACTCTGCTCACTTTCATTTTGAGAATATACGCTCAATAAAATCCCCAGATGGCAGAGCATTTAGTTTTCCTTCTTCAGTCAATAACAAATGTATGCTCCTTTTATTGTCTCTATTAAAAAGCTCAGGTGCAATTACATTAGAGGAAATTTTGTTCTCTTTTTCACATATCAGTTAAAGATGAAATTTCTCTGCGTCTGTTGCTAGTAGGACAAGGACTTTAATGTTACAAGGAATGTATCAGTCTGTTGCTTGTTCAGACTTGACTGTTTGTACCAGTGTGAAGCAGTAGCCCTTATTGGTCATGTGAGGTCATGAACATAGAAGGATCAAAAAAAATGCCTCTTACCCTAACGCAGTCCATAATTTATATATTACATAATGAACAAAAAGTAATTGTTGCAGATTTTCTGAAATCACAACAGCTCTTAGAGCTTCTAACCTTGCCCTTCTGTTTTCTTTCCCTTCTCCTTCCATAGTCAGACTCCAAATAACAATTTTTAATTCTTTCTTTTTGGGGTTTTTTTTGAGGTTTTAAACAATTAGCCATGAGCTCAGGGCAGGACATATATCTGAAGACAAAGCAGATAAAAACACAAATGTGTTTTTATTAAACAAGGTCTCAATTCTCTCATAGCTATTACCTAGTACGTAGCATGTCTTGTTTAAATATGCTTGTTTAATCATTTAATTCATAGCTTCATTTTTTTCCTTGCAGTTATTTTGTATACAGGAAAAACAATGCTGTGTTTTATGAAGGCTGCCATTAACTCTGTCAGTGCCCTGAGAAACAAGAGCAACAGCAACTAGTCAGCTGAAGTCAGAGTTGTTAAACTGATTATGGCAAGGAGCTTAATCCATAAACTCATCTTCAGAGCAAGGGTTGAAGGCCAGAGGGATAAAGATGATTGCTGGTAGTCAGACGCCTAAGTGAGATGCCATGGAAGAAACCCTGCAGGCTGTCAAAAGTAGAGTTAACCCTGAAATTGCAAAAAGTTTTTCTTCTCTGCACTGGTCCTATTTTTAAAAATCCTAGAAAAAACATCACGTGGCAAGATAAATGACGGCAGAACTGGATCTCAAAGTCTATGTCATAGTAAATAATCAAATTAACCTACATATATCTGCTTAGTTTATCTCCAGAAAACTATGCCGTGTTTGAAAATCCCATAAGCAGAAACAGAGGAAGATCTGTTGTGTGATGTCCCAGACTCATAAGTGATCAAATCAACTCTTTGAAAAAATGGTAACTAAAGTCCTCAAAGGGAATTTGTGTTGACTGAGATATGTGACCTGGTGATACTATCGCATCCTTCCAACAAACATTTTTACAAAGATTATAACGCTGCCAAGGCACGTCCTAGTATTCACCATCAGAACCTTGTCATATTTTAATGCTGTTTTTTTAAGTAATAAAGGTACAAAATACTTCCAAGGAAGACCCATGGCAGTACGCTAAGTTTAAATCAAGAAGTAAATTAATCTTGACTACATGTATTAAAAAAAATATTAAAACTGAACCTGTATACATGTTCAAAGCCCTGTTCTTCCAAATTCTAGATTCAATAGTATAACTTCAACTGTTTAAATAAAAGTTCAAAATTTCCCCTATGTCAAAGAGAAGAAAGTATTACTCCTGGGTGCTTCTCACTCTATCTCAATATTAAAAAAAAATTTGCACTGTTTTTAATTATCAAGATTAATGTTGGTAACCATTCCTTTTGAATACATTTGTTGTAGTCAGCTGTCTACATTTCTGCTTCTGTTAAAAACAGTCCAAAATTAAGCCTGTCAGATTAATTTCTTTATGTTCAAAGAGCTTTTTTCTGTTCCTCAAATCAGGTGACACTTAGTTAGTTTTATCTGTCGTGTGATCTGATTTGAAAAAAAGACTTCAAGTATGCTAAGTCGTAGTCTTTATTTTGGTTTTGAATCAGGATTTTTGCTTTTAAGTGACAAAATTATTGTATGTTTTATTGTGCTGCATCTTGTTATTTTAAAGGTTCTCATGTCATGTCATTTCAGATTCTCTAAATGGCCATTTCCCTCATAGAAAGATGCCATTTACTTGGAAAGAATTGTCACTGTCAGCCGCCTGGAAGACAAGTACAAATCTGTCATGCTTCTGACCAAACCTCTTTGTTTATTTGTTTACACTTACGCAATTTCTGTCAGTAGTTCTAGATAAATTTACAGTAAAAACACTACCATGGTCACCAGAAACAACAAAAGCTGTTGATGAAAACAGCTAGCATTAGTGAACACCAACAGCACACATGGCCATGATTTGAGAAAAAAAAAAAAAAAGGTGAGAAGAGAGACTCTGTTACCCACAGAGTCAAATCCATATAGGAAGAAAATTCGGGGTAGAGGCCCTTGAGTTCTCCATGAGAATGACTGGTTTCTTCCCTTGAAAAGATAAGTACATTTACCTCAAGATCCCAGCTGCCTGTAGTTGTGAAGTTGAAACTTGGGGAATGATTTGGTTGTCAACACCAAGATTTATAGCAGAAAAAAGACACCTGAGAAGGTGCTCACCAGAAATCATGATGAGCCATCTTATGCAGCATGTTTCCATCATTTTTACATCTCCATAACAGTAGTGTTTATAGTGTCTTGATCAAATTGATATATTCAGCATGCACATAGATTCATTGTTCATTATCCTGAAATCACCTTTTAATCTCCAAGTACTCCACATTCCTAACCATTCCGCAATGATGGTATGTTTTGAAAGAAAGACAGCAGAATACTCTTTCATTTTGATTTGCTAAGTGAATTCAGTGATCAGTAATAACCCTTTTCTCTATGGTGTATACATATATGACTATTAAAACATATCTCATATTGAAGCAAGGAAAGATTTCAGCCTTGCTAATAATCTTCCAAGTTTTCAAGTGTGCTAGGTAGAAGTTTTCTCAGATATTTCCCCCCATAGTGTGTATCTGTAAGCAGTACCTGAATTTCTAAGCAGACTTTTTTTCCCCTATGGCACTGAAGTTTCACTTCACAACAGCAGTAAGTCCTTTAATCTTCATAAACAAAATAAAATATATCTAAATTGTTGCCTGCTATTTATATTAACTTTTTAAAAGGTCCTCTATGTTCTGTTTTATTCAAGACAATTTTTACTCTTATCATTTATCTGAAAAATTCAGATTGATACTAAAAGCTGCATATTTCCAAAATGGTATCACTCCTCATAAATTACCCTTTCCCACCAAAACAGCTGTGTTCAGAGAACTGAGATTACAGGAACCTTGCCATTTACAGAAAAAAAAACCCCAAAACAACCCCAAACCAAACAATAATGAAAATTAAATTGAGACACTATGGTTACCAGTATGTATATATCAACCCATTATAAATGATTATTTATCTGAACAATTACATTTAAACACAAAAATTCCTGACAAAAATGTCCTTGGGTATCAGCTGCTTTTAGAGTCCTGGGTTTAGAAAGTGTCTGAGAGTAGTTATCCAGGAGATAGGTGTGAATTTCAATTCAGCATAGTCTGACATTTCTGAACCTGGAAATAAAATGCTTTGGAAAATGTTATCCATACATTTGTCTTTCCATATTTTCCATACTTTTGTATCCATACTTTTTTGTTAGATTCTTCTTTTGTACATTCCTTTCTCTTCATTTACCTTCGTTCCTTTTTTATATTCTTCCTTTTTTGTGTGGTTAGATTTAGTTTTCAGTAGACACTTTAGGAAGAGCTTCTTTGAATACCAGAGAAAAACAATGTGGCCTTTGCCAGTTCTTAGGTGTATGTAAGATGAAGCCCCAGTACAAAAACATAAAGTAATTAACATTGCCTCATTAATGATTAGCTTAACTGCTTCTCAGAGAGTGGGCTCCTGACATATCAAAAACTTGTGAAGAATTTAATCTGTATTCTAGTGGTTTCCCTAGACGTCTAGAAGCAATTTCTACTTTTCCCCCTTATATCAAGAAGGAATTTTGAGCTAGTAAGTGAAGAATGTTCAGAGTAAGAGGCATTACAGTCAACATCACTTTAAAAACATTACACATGCAGCGACAATGCAGCTTAGGGATAGAATACATGCTTTGAGCAATTATAGCAGAGAGATTTTTTTCAGATAGAATGTTACTTGTGATGTCTCATTAACATGACAGCTTCTCAGACAAGAGAGAACAATTTGAATTAATACACTATGCGCTATATATATATAGCCATTTGGTTACTGTAATTTTTAATGAACTAAAATTAAAAGCATAGGCTACTTGTGAGCATAGCCAAAAGTGAACTTCAAGAGAAATGATTATGTAGAAAATCCCTTTAAATTAATGAGACATTGTCTGTATGTGTATGCAAGAAAGAAAACATATGTTACCAGTAATAGGAAATTTTTGGTACGCTTGTAATTAATTAAATATTTTCATAGACTTACAAATGTCTAATGTATAGATTCTTTTTGACATTTCATTGATTAACTTTTGCCTGTAGTAAAGACTGCTTGATTGATAAGGATGTAGACTGAAGAACTATGTCTCCATGATGACAGCAGAAGCATATGCTCTAAAAAGGTCAGAATTGCAGTATTTAATTTATTGTTTCTGACTAGTGAAATGATAGGTGTGTCGGTTTTACACAGTGCATCTCAATGCAGGTTTCTTCAAGCTAGTCATGAATGTGTGATATCACCAAAGCCAGAATAAACACAGAAGAGGATACAATATTTTTTGGTTTTATTTGTATTTTTTCCTTAAGAACCAAAGTAGTATCTGCGTCCAGCACAAAGCTGAGATATTTGGACATATCTTCCAAAACATGATTTAATTTACTGATTCTTGATTTTTTTGTTGTGTGAATCCACAAACTTCAGAAACAATGACATACAACATGCTAATGTCTTATCTGGTATATTTTAATGCTCATTTCTTTATTTATTTATTCTAAACATTTCCCATCTGTAATAAACTTTTGTGCACTGCAATAAATTCCAGAGAAAAATAGGAAGGTCAATAGTTATTTTAACTGCAATGTTAAATGATATCACAGGACACGTGCCTCTCAGAATTAAGATTACACAGTTTATATTTAGAAAACAAAAAATAATAGTTTATGTTATAGGCTAAAGGAGGAAGTTTATATCTAAACAAAATGGATCACTGAATCTGTTGGAGTACTAGGAAGAAATATGCTTTTTACTTGTTATAAGTGGTTTATTTAAAGCAAATTAAGATGTCCAGAAATGAAAGTTTATGAAAAGGCCCAGAGGGGACAAGAGGATCACAAAATGTTGCTTAAAAAACCTCTGTGTATAATTTTTCTTTTAGTCGCAAAAGGCTGAATATTAAGCTGAGATGAGCACACATTTATAAAGAAGCTCAGCTGCATTATCCCTATACTCTCCTAACATGGAAATATTTTTAAATGTCTCTAGACAAGTCTAATATCATTCTTAGAGGAAAGAGTTCATTGGTGGTTTTTCCTTTGTCAATCATGCTGGTTTTACAAACGGCCTTTTTTACACGACAGATTCCTCAGTAAAACATTGCAAGTCATTGCTGAGTGGGCCCTGCACACCAGGAACTCCCAGAAATTGTATGGGAGGTCACAGAATTTTTTGAAGAAGATTTTTCCCTTTTCCAAAATACTATTTTCTCCATCTGGCCACAACTAAACTAAGTATTTTCACTCTGGTCTTTCCTTGTCTCCTTGGTTCATTTCTTTTCATTCTTCCACCTCATTTTTCTGTGGCATGGCTCCGCTTTCCGCACTTCCCTCCTGGCTTGCTTGCTTTGTTGTTCCCTCTGCCTATTTATTCAAAACCAAGGCGGGCGCTGTGTAACCCCACAGGAGCACATTCCTCACCCTCCCTGAGAACTCTGATGGCTGTTTCTACCAATGCCTTATTTCTGTGCTGAACATCTCCTGTGTCAACGGTCCCACTAAGTTTAGTGCATCTACACACTCAAGTGAAGCGACTGAAAAATGTTTTGAAGCATTTGCTGGATGAGAACCTGCAACCAGACCCGGCATTTTTGTAGAAATACTCAGCATGTGCTCCACTCACTGCTTAAATACCAGGAAAGCCCCTCACAACAGGGTTTGTTGGACTGAAGTGATGCACAGGCCTGTCCCTGGCCTTCTCTCTTGACTGAGAAAAATGTCAGGAAGAGCTGAGCTCTGAACTATGGTCCACCATGTTGGAGTGAAAGTGATAATGACTCACACATCTTTGGGCAAAATTTGTGAAGACTATCTCAGAAAATCGAATGCTTATTTATTAAAACTATGAAAAGTACAGAAGATTGTGGAAGTACCTAATAATCCTCAGCTCTGTGCACTTCTGGCACACCGTATATAGCATATATAGAGAGAAGTAAAAAAAAGAGGGATATGTTTTGCCCTTGAGAGTAATAATATGATTACAACAAGACAGTTTCAGATCTATTGAATATTTTAAACCACTCACTTTAATGTGTGTTTCATTAACTTTGGGGTGGGAATGAAAAGAAAGCTCCTTCATGTTGTTTTTCATACTGTTCCACTTCATTATTAAGCAATGATGCCAAGCTGTTCACCAGGATTGCTGCTAGCAGTCTTGAACAGCTTCTGCCAAGTGTGATTAATGCAGATCAAACAGAGTGTATTCAGCGGAAGAGATTGGCAGATAACATTTATCATCTCTTAAGAAAGTTGGGATTTCCAGACTGACGTCAGGCTGGTGATAAACTTGGAGGCTGAAGGATGTTTGACCAAGTAGTTTTCATACTCTTTAGAAGAAAGTTGCATCCATTTTGATTAGATTTGAAACCTGAAGAGAGCCTCATTTACATGCAAAGCCCTCGTTCAGTGGTTAACTTTGTTTTCAAAAGGACAAGGCATACAGAGTCTTTTATCAGGGACATTAATTTCTTTCATAAGCATAAGAACTATGTGTTAGACTGGCTAGTTCAGAGTAGCCTGCTACTGACTCAAACAGCATCCTCAGGCTCTACATAGGGTAGGAGAATAAGGCAACCTGGATTTAATTCCTGGATTTTCTTTGTTACCTTGGGCAATCAAGTCCTACTGCTTTTTGCTCTTTCTGCCTGCTTGACAGTGTAAATTTTTCAGAGACCCCGGGCTCGGTGGACAGCTGAAATACAAAACAGCAACTTCCTGCCTTAGGTGAGTATCCTTTTAAATAACGAGAAGATTTTAATGAGGAAACCAAAAGATGTCTCATCTTTACCTTTCTCAAAAGTCATTATCTTCAGGTCAGTTTTCTGGGTGCTGAGCAACTCAAAAGCTGTGTTGAGAAACTCATTCAGTTTCTAAGATCTATTGCTTGGCCTTGAACCTCTAACACAAACCTCTGCACAAAGATCTTAGAATAACAGTTTTCCACTCTCTCCTCCTTCCTCAGCCAAACACAACCCTAATAGGAGTTAGCATAATAAAAAGTCTTCAACACGTAAAAGCAACTTACTAACTGTAGTCAGCTAATCTCTGAGACACCCTGTGTTGTCTCACCTATTTTGAGGCAGCAAAAAGCTCATTAGTATCAGATAAATCATGTCCCCAGGTTCAGCCAGCTCATTGCAGGGTGGTGATTGCCCTCCTAAAGCTGCCTCTCGGGCAGAAAGACCTTTACTTCCCTTCCACTTTGGCAACACACTGATGTAACCTATTCTGCCAGAGCATGTGTTTGTTTGCAGTGATAAACGTTCTTTTTGATAGCACCGTGACCTGTGACCTCTGTTTCTCACCACCTATTTCCATAGACTTAGTCTCTTGAACTCTGTCGCAGTTCCCATGGCTCCGAACAATATAGTTTGTTTGGTTTGTTTTTTTACAGAAAGGACACTTCAGAAAAACAACAATAGTAGTTTAGAACAAGAACAGTTTCTTTTGTATGTAGGAAAAATAAACAGAAATATGCTTATTTTCTTATCTCATTGTATCGGCACTTTTAGCTCTTGTAAGTAGTGTTTCTGGCATAGCAGTTTCCCCAGTATGACTGAGGCTTCCTTTCCAAAATGAAAACCTTTTAAAGATACTTTTTATTTATTTTTTTTTTTTTTATTTTCTGAAGCATTCTGAACACCTCAGTACATTTAAGAAACACTTATCTGCTACTGATAACGCACTTTCATATTGATAATACAAGTTTAGAAATATGCTCTCTGAGATGCCCTGTGCTAGTCCTAATTGCATTCTTTGGAGTCTTACCCTCAGCAGGAGCTTTGGCAAGGAGGCATCGTTTTATCCAAGACCAAACAGCAATTTTAAAAGAAAATAACAACAAAACCCAACAACCCAACACGTATAATCTACCAATGGAATTTATGCCGTGACTCATCCGGCAGATGTTCTGAAGAGCGTGCCTCTGACTATCAGAGCTCTGGTTTCTGTTCTGTTTGCAAATGATCATTTATGTATGCCAGATCCCTCTGGGCAATGGCAATATGTTCCACTTAGTTTCAGCCTTCACTAGCCCATGATATTTCTAAAGTAATAGTAACTTAGAGTTATGACCAGAGTGGTAATATGGCTGTACCCAATCTATCCTTGAGGTTGTTAGGGGACAGCCTAGTCTTGTGCTTACTGTTGGAGAACCTTTGCTCCGAGGCCTCCTTAACATCTTCCTCCGTGCCATGCTGGAGGATTTGCAATCCTTGCCTGCCCCTGCACAGCAGCAGCTTTAGGTTGCTGGCTCAGGCAGCACCACAGTTGCACAGGTTGCTGTGCAAAGTTCGTATTCTGTGTTACTTCTTCAGATATCCTCCAGAGCCAGGAGGTGCGACACTGGTCTGCCTCAGGAGCTCAGAAGAGAATAATGCTAGCCCTGTGCAATACAACAGCTATTTCTACCTCTCTCCTGCAAGGTCCTTTTAAAGCTTCCAGATTAAATTTGCTCTGCTTCAGCTCCTTGCTATGCCATTCTGAGAACTGCTGCAGCTCATCTCTCCTTTGGCAAACGTCCACTGTTCTACCGTCTCCCTGTGTCACTGTCAGCTGCAGTAAAGCGGCTATAGGATCTTCTGATTTACATTTCAAGATACAACTGGAATCAAGGCAATTCAAGGCTTTCCAGCAGTACAGGCAAAGTCACTTTTGTCACATGAAGAGGGGGCACAAACCACATCAAGCAGTTCCTGTTCTTGGTGAGGACAACTCTGAAGAAGGCATGGAGCCTGGACAGTGAGGTGGAGTTTTTGTCCCTAACATCTCCAGAGATGAAAGCATGCCTTGCCCCCTAAGTCACCATCCATTTTGGTTTGGCTGTGACTACAAATAAGCCAAGGAACGAGCTGCTCACTTTCATCGCTAAGCCTGCCTTTAGTGAGGAATGGCTGCAGCCCCTCCTAATCGTAAACCAGCACTAAAACACAATTTGAACATTCATAATCTCCTGTATCAGGTTCTCATACCATTAATTCCACCAGTGCTGTGACCTTTAGCAAGATACCAGGCACTAGCAGCAGGCTCAGAATTGCGAACTTTAATTAAAAACTGTATTTTAAAATAAAACTCAGTTTAGATGCACTGATAAGTGATTTTCACCATGTGAAATTTCAGAGTGTTTTGCTGAGAAAAAAATCATTGCAAGCTTCCTATTAATTTCTGGTCTAGCTGGGTTTCAAGGACAATTTTATTAAAAATGAGCAGAGCCTTATATAATAAACGCTTTGCAGTTGTTATGACCACCTGTGCTACCTCCCACCCCAATCCACCACGTGACATAGCACAGCTAATTTTCCCACTTCCTAGCAAGGAAATTGAGCTGCTACAATTTTAGACTATGGGGCTCACACAGTCATATTTTAGACTTCATTATTTTTCTGTATGGCAAGGCTGGGGGAGGCAGAGGTTGTATCTAAACATCTTTAAGAGCTCTTTCTCTGTGCAGAACAGGTATAAAAGTTCAGATAAAATCATTAAAGTTTCTGAATGGGCATGAAAGCAAGAAACAAGAGGAAAATAAAAATGGGTTCCTAGTTGAAGTGCAGAGCACTGACTGTACAGAAAAGGTCTCACAGGAGACAATCTTAATGGATTGCTGTTAATAAACATTACAGCTTATTAAACAGTTTATAAAACAAACAACAGGATGGCACTCATCTGAACTGAAACAAACAGGGAAATTATGACTCTTGAGGATTGCTCACCACAGATAAATTGCTTCCTGCTCTCTCCTCAGCCCTAGGTCTAAGTTTTATGAAAACACTAATTGCTCCCCACTCTTGTTCTTAACCACCAATGACTCAATGGGGAAAAAACAAAAGCAAACACGAGCTTGGTCGGGTCCCAGTGGGTCAACCTTTTTTGGGTGGTGCCTGTCTCTTTTTAATTTCATGGGGACAGACCCTTAGTCGTAGCCACAAACAAACCCCAGATGACTGCTCCTTTTCCACACAGGAAGAGCAGGACAGTTCCGTCAGGGTAGAAACTTGGCAAGCTGGAAAATTGAAGGTAGGGGAGGAGATTATAATTAATGCATATGGGTAGTTTACATGCTGTCTTCTCTCCGTGGTGAGATTGTAGCAAGCTGTCTAATTGGAGCGTGGTTTTTGGCTCCTTTTAAATTCCTAGAAAAACATTGCACCTCACAGACTACATAGTTAGATTTTGTAGGTTTTGGCCACCTTCCCCCACAGGGGAAGCCTAATAAAAATACTGGGATAAAGAGGGCAAGCTATTTCAAGCATAACATTCTGGAGCAACACAAAGAGGTCACAACTGGTGAGGATCTGCATGAAATTGCATTAGGCACAGATGAAGTATCTGGTCATCTTTCTGCCCAAACTCATAAATATATTAACACACACAACCGTCACAGTCACATCCGATTTTTATATCCAGCAACTGTCCTCTTCACTAGTCTCTAACAATTCTGATCAATTGTTGCTGCCCTTTAAAAGAATTTTTTATTTTTATTTCAAATCCTACCTTGGGTGTTGACAGTGGATTTGTGTCTAAAACGATGCGCTGAGACACTGGCAGGAGAGTGGATGGAGATCTTTCTTGCATTTACTCAGAGCCTCTGCAAGACCTACAAGTGAAAGCTTGATTACCTAAATATTTGCAGTTCAACTGGTTATCTTTGGAAAAAAAAATTTAATTCTTTAAATCTTTAAAATTTAATTCCCAATATGCAAAAATTTATGTTAAAACAACAACAATGCCTAATAGTTTAGGCAAATAAAGTGGATACTTATCCAGTAAATTATGCAGCCAATTACAAGCTTTGTGAGGCAGATCTTAAAGTTGAAAGCCTGGAAGGCCTTAAAGTTTCATAGCTGACATTTAGGGGAGTGAACTGATTGAGTACAACACAGTCACCCAGCAGGGAGATGGAAAGACTAGGCATGAGTGTTAACATGAGCTCTGTCACTGTGGGCGCCAGCCCCAGCTTCATGATTCTCTATGCCTAAGTGCTCCTGTGACCTATAGGCAACGAGTAAGAAGAACTTAAGTAAAATATAGATTAGAAGAAACCTGCATCTTTTAGTAAAATTCAGTTAGGTATCTGACATTTCACTCTCAACCTGGTGTTTTAGCAAAGTGATGCAAGGGACTGTTTTTGAACAAAATTAGAAAGTGCAACTACTAATGAGGTTTAAGGAAAGACCACTCAAAGAAAATGGTGCACACAGAAAGACAAAGCTGCAGCTTCAAACGCTTGTATGGAAGTATCCCTGCTCTGAAACTGTTTACTGAAGTCACAACCTTTATTAACTGCATTCCTTTCATCCTGAATGACAGAATTCAACTATAAATTGTTTGGAAAGGCCAGAATCTCCACATTAATTTACTGAGGCTTCCATCCTTGTGCACAGCAGTGTAGTTTTTAATACTGCTCAAAAGATATCAAGTACCTTCTTTCCAACCTATTCACCAACTGTAAATGGGAGTTGACATTACGAGGTCAGCTTTGCTTTGCCTCATAGATGACTAACAAATTTGCAGAGACATAGGTTCACTGTTCTCACATGGATCACTGCTCAACAGACTACCGGTTTTTGATGGCAAACATTTAACTTTCAGCCATTAAGTAGAAGAGGAAATTCAGGTTGTAACAAATTACCTGGCATCTAAACAATGTTAAAGTTACCCATCAGGAGTGCCTTTAGACGATGGAACAGCACATTAGTTTTGAATTTCAAAGTTCAGTCAATGGAGTGATAGAGTTCAGATCTGAAACATTTTACCGAGCTATTGAAAGGCCTGCACAGTGAAATGTATTTATAGTGAATTAGAGTAGAATGGAAATCCATTTCTATGGTCAGAAGAAGATTATAATCCCCCATATCCTCTCCTCCCCCCCACCAAAAGCAAACAAATCTACTGAAATGCACTGTAAAGTATAGTGGTAGTAATAACTGATTTGTCTATAAATTTATCATATTAAACTGATTTCATGGCATCCTGAACAAAATATGTTTTCACCATGAAGATGTTACGTATGTTATTCCTACCCGTTATGAAACTTTTCCCCTTTATAATCATGTCGCCTATATGGCTGTTCACATCAGACTCCCAGTTAGGAGTGTTTTCCACCTTGAATAAGACTGGAGACCTATATAAGGGAGAGGAATACAAAGAAAGAATATATAAAGAAGGAATACATAAAGAAGGAATGGAATACAGATAGTGGTACTGTTTGGGGCAGAGTTGTAAGAGGTGACATCATTTAACATTTTGCACTTTAGAAAAAAAAGCTCCATTGAAAACTTTTTTGGAATATTTGGCAAATTTTATTTACTGGTTTCTTTTTACTACATCATGGGTAAGGGACAACAAAATGTATATGTCTCATGGAAGGTTTGTGCAGAAAAGGTTAAAGATGCTGGTGAGAACAAGCTTCCAGAACAGATGGGAAGCGTGGGTTTGTTAGCGAACTCTCTGGAAATGCTGCTATGGGTGTGATGCAGGGAGCTCCCAAACAGACCATTTATGGGTACGTATGTGGTTGATTCTTGGTGTTCTCCTCCTCAGCCTTACTCCCTGCTTTGAATTTCTTTACTCCATACTTTCTTGGCTCTCAACAGAATTCTCACTTTCAACCTGTATCACAGTTTCTTGAATAATCGCATCCTTCTGCTGTACCAGAGATCCTAAAAGGAAGAGACTTGAATGGAGAAGAATCTGAGGTTTTTTAAAAATTAAATGACGAGGTGAAAAAAGAATTCATATTGCTTGCAGAGATAATGAGAGTAAATTATACTTTTCTGTTTCCTAATGCATGTGTTGAGAGTGCGTGCCTTGAAAGGAGGATGGCTAAACACAGGGAGGATGTTTTTGGAGGAAACCTGAGAGATGCAAAGAAGAGAGACTGATGGAGAAAGGGACAAATAAATGTAAAAAAAAAAAGAACATCAGGAATGATATAGAAAGAACCTCAAGGAACTGGAAGGAGAGCATCGGCAGGAAGGGAAAAGATAATGAGGAAATTTATGCCATTTATTGTTTTGTACAGTTTATTTGGTCAGCCCATCTAAGCTCTCTTTAAATGATTCCACTTTGTTCACAGTGATAGCTGGAAATTCACCAGTTTAAGTAAGCAATATTTGGCACAGTAGAGCCCATTACAGAGTTGGTCATAAAACTGTCAGAGATGTTGGTTATAAATATATCACAGACCTCTATGCCTTTCCACTACTCAAGAAAATTGCAGAATTTAAAAGATATTGCATTCATCCACCAGTGAATGGATGAACAGATGTCAGGCAGAAAACTCAGCCAACTTGGAAATCCAGGTGAACTCTTCCTATGTGACTGCTGTTACTTGCTGAGATTGTCCCTTATCAAGAACGCAGAAAGATATTGCCACTTGGAACTCAGTGAAGAAATTTACTCAGCTTCACAAGTCTAAAAGCCAAAGGAAATTAGTACCATGTCTTATTTTCCTTCTAGACCTCCTGATTGTTTTCTGCAATTGTTTCTTCAAAGCATGAAGCCAAAAAGTCTTCACATATGTTTATGTTGCTATAAGTAGAAAACAACAATATGCTATCTATATGGAGAACCGCCTATTTCTTTTTATACTTCTTTCTACATCAATATCTCTCTGTTTATTCATCCTGTAGCAATGGTGGCCAAGGTCAGTTTAGCACTGTGACAAAAAAAAAACCCCAAAACTCTATAAATTTAGGATGTCTTGTACTTCTACTTTACTGTGTGTGACACTTTCTTACTCCCCAATGAACTTGGTTTTTTCTACATCCATTTTTTACCAGGTAGCATGAAAACGACACAGTGTTTGAAGTGAATAGTCAACATTCATTCAGAGCATTAAATACTTTTTTTCTGTGTTACCAGTTCTGTTTTGCTTTCTGTACAGTCTAAGTCTTGTTACTGATCGAGCTGTTCAGAACAGCACTGAAGTCTTTTTTCTCAGTAGCTACAGGGGCACCAGAAGGCTTAAAAAAGTTCTTGACAATATTAGGATGCTCAGCAGAGAATAGAGCAACTTGGCAAGATCTGTGGGAGTTCTTCCTCAACCGTTTAACACTTGTCAAGGTCAAGTCTTTAATTTCCTAGTTTTCAGTGTCTTCTTGTCCTTGACATCCTCAAGTTATACTTCTGCCTTCACAATCACATCATGTGAGATAATTATGCCATTCTCTCAAAAAATACTCCAGCAAGGAATGGGAAAGCACCCAGTCTCAATACTTTGAGGTTTTTCTCCATCTCTCTCTGGTCTGCAAAGAGAGTTTCCATTAGTTCTGTGCAGAGGGTGGGAGCAATGAAGTTCTGCATTATGTTTTCCCAAGTCATATCAGCAATGAAGAAGAATGATGGTAACAGAAGTGGCAGAGAGATATTCTTCCTGTGCTGTTTTCCAGTAAGCTTTACGATAGTTGCATAAACTAGAGTTGGTTGACAGTGTGTTTTATTGGGACTGGGTAGCTGAGAGCCTGGGTACTGGATCAGCTTTCACCTGGAGTTGTAATTCTAAAACCGGTCTACTGGAAAATGTTGCCCTAGAGGTAGAGAAATCACAGTTGAGATAGGCAAAAGAAAAAGAAGCAATTCCTGTACACACACAAAAATGAGGGGGGAAAAGGGGCATAAGTAGTCAACCAACACCCAAGGTGGGTTAGAGAAATAGCATATTCTCAATATTACCTTGAGGGAATCTTATTTTTGACAAAGGCAACAATGTTGCACTTGAACACCCATGCCGTTTAAAAAGTGTTGCTAGCTAGGCTCAGAAGAAATAAGTGATAAACTCACTCTAGTGACCTTGGTTATTTGCATTTTAAAAAGAAAACTTGTGTCATATAAGAAACCCATTTTCTTCCTTTTTTAAACTCTATTTCCCCAGTGGAAGCGTTTCAACAAACCTCATTTTGCCTGAAATTTTCCACAAATTGCATATATTTCAGCAAAATATCAAACACCAAAATATTTTGTTGAAAAGTGGCAAGGCATTACGTTGCAAAAGCCAAGGTGCAAGCAACTTACTGAATAACACTGGTAAAAGAAATATCTCTCTATGACCCCAGGAAGACTGCCTCTACTCCAATTTCTTTGAGAGATTTCTCATTTAAGCTGGGTCTTAATATATTTCATAAGAGTTGCAACATGTTTTGTACAGCGCTAACTTTTACACATAACATGAGGCCATAATTAAACTGCTAAGGCAGTCCAGTGGTAAATGCAACTTTTAAGAAACCTTCTCTATAATACATGCGTTTCCCAAGGATTTAGAGTCAACTGACTAATATAAAGCACTGGAGAATGTAATTTACTGCATAGGTCTTTAGAGGTCAAAACTGATAACATTATTAATTGTACTGCCAAAGAACCCAACTGTATAAGCAATATAAACATCACCAAGCACTAAGCGAGGAAGAAGGTGGTTTACAGTGGCTATCTATTCATCATGCGTCATCTTGGTAGGACCGGTGATGCTTCCAGAAAAGCCTGCAAGGCTGTCGCCTGTGTTTATAACACTCTTGGTTTCTTCACATATGCATTTTAGCACGGTGCATTAAAGTTTTGCTGTTCAGCTTTAGACAAAGTCACTTACTACACAGTGGTGGTGTCTTATTGACCTAAAGCCATATGGTGCTTCCTCACAGATGATATGTTGTACTATCAGGAAGATAATCGTATGTAGAGTGGTGGTACACATCCATTTTGTAAAGTCTCTTAAAACTTACCTGGATATAAATTTAAACCTGCCGGATTAAAACATATGTGAGAAATTACAATTGTAATCAACTGTCTTGGATAACGTGTTGTTGCCATGAAATCCTAATGTTACTTTCCAGTAAAGTAATGCTTTCCAAAGAGAAGCAGAATGTTGAAATGAATGATGTGACAAAATTATCAATGTTAAAAAACTGAATCACGTAAATAATAATTTTTAAATTCTTGAAGTAGAAATGCAGTAAGTTAAATCTAGGTAATACCAACATACTAAGGGAATATGTACAAAAGGAACTTTTGACACAGATATCTAATATTTAAACAGTATGCATTTTTGTCCTTTTCAAAAATGTCCGTGTTCAGAGATACAGGATAGTTTTGTTTGTATCCAACATTAATCCAATCCAAAATGTCAGGAAAAAGTATAGTCTGCCTTTCACTCTTTAAACCAGGGACCTATATCTCACTCTGAAGTCAGATGCAGTTTTAAATTCAATTCATAGAATAATGCATCTCCAGGTTTGAAATTTTTTCAGCTTCTTAATACGTATTTGAATAAGTAACTCCTTAAACTGATTAAGTTCCTTGTCTAAGAAAAATAAATGCAGATTTTTTATGACAACTACTACTCATGTTTACATACTGACATATTTACCAACCTTGAAACGTAATAGTGTAAAAATAACTTTTAAGAAACATTTAGATGAAATGTCCTATTTCAACCTGTAATAAAATTGGACTTGATGATCTTAAAGGTATTTTCCAACCTTAACAATTCTGTGATTGAAAAATAAATATTTTTCCATAATGTCTCACAGGTTTTTAAGAAAACATGCCCAGGTATCATATCTTTCCTTGGCTGCTGAAGGAGATGCCTAAGAAATGTGAAATGATACTGGCAAATGGTCTTGGTAACTTCCCAGGCTGTCAAATCTTAGGCTGCACAAGACTAATAGCTTTTTTATAAAGCATCTCTCTTAACAACACTCCTCAAGCCCAAAGGCTCAGAACATCAACTTTTTAAGGGAAAAGCAATAAAAGTTCACTAACATTGATAAACTTCAGAAGCAAGTCACAGAACTCATTAGAAGGTAGAAATATAAAGATAATGGTCTAGGACTCCTACCATGTGGTCATATAGAAACTTAAAGTATTTAAGTTCATTTTGTTTTATTACAGGGTTTAAGGTAATTTGCAGTCATGGTCTGCAGATTTATTCCAAATGTTGTTTCTCTGCAAAGAACACAAAGGGAGGCACAAAGAGTCACATAATTTATTTTAATTCTCTAAGTTTAAAGCAGGATTGGCCAATCTATGGCTCACATGTCACCAGGGATGCTACACACTCTCAGCTGTGACGGAACTCATATCTCAAAGAGAGAGAATTATAAACCAGTGCGTCAATCCCAGAAAACAAACTTGTAAAGCAACAAAATTCAAGTAGCAAATAACCAAAATGAACAATTTGTAGTCAGGAAGACACCTAATGATGAAAAGTTCTGCATATAGTCACAGCAGCGCAAATCCTTAACAGCTGCCAATGGCCCTGCAGTTGTACAGTACAAGGTTTGCCTCAACTGTGACTGATGACACTTTACAAAAAGAAAATGATAAAGGACAAAAAGCCCTCAGAGAATGCAGACAGGGTCTCACCTGACTTATTTTATGAAATAAATAACTTCAAGTTTCTTCAAATTTTGTTTTAAGTCATGAACAAATCATGAACAGGAAGACCAAAACATCACCAAAAAAAAGGGAAAAAAAGGATGATGACATAGCAAGGAGGAAAATTAATACAATATGGGAAAGCCATATCTTATTTACAGACTGATTTTCAGTCTGTTTGGCTTGTAAGCCCATACCCACAAAGAAATTCAATACAGGGTAACATTTCATGGAAACCACAAAGAAATTATTCCACAGTATCTTGGCAAATGTGTTATGTGATCATCTCTCACACCAGAAAGAACAACAACCACCAAGTAGAACATTCATCCGAAGTTCATTCATTCTGTACACACACACTCACACAGATATATGTACACATATGTTTTACACACACACATAGGTATGTATGTAGATGTATAATGGCATAGTGTATATACACACAAAAACATACCTATACATATAATATATAATACATAATACATAGTAAAATAAAATGTAATCTATGATGATGACATGAAATATCCCTAATTCCAAATTACAGGAAGCAGTAAAAAAGTAAAAAAAATCAACCATCACTGATTTGCGTAACAGTGACCCAGAAAAAGCAGATAACAACTAATGGGACTGTACTTTCAAATAATGTAATGATGACAAGGATTTGAGAAGGTGCCCAGTGATATATCAACACAAACTACTTTTTAAACTGCTGCATATAAATGATTTTCACTTGCAAGTCATGAGAATTGTGATCCTACCATCACTATACAGCTGAGTGTTTACACTCAGTGTATGCACGGAAACTTTCACAGAATCACAGAATCACAAAATCACTAAGGTTGGAAAGGACCTTCAAGATCGTCAAGTCCAACCATTAATCCAGTGCCACCATGTTCCCTAAATCATGTCCTGAAGTGCCACATCCACATGTTTTTTGAACACTTCCAGAGATGGCGACTCCACCACCTCCCTGGGCAGCCTGTTCCAATGCCTGACCACCCTCTCGGTGAAGAAATTTTTCCTAATATCCAATCTAAACCTCCCCTGGCACAACTTGAGGCCATTTCCTCTTGTCCTATCACTAGTTACTTGGGAGAAGAGGCCAACACCCTCGTCGCCACAACCCCCTTTCAGGTAGTTGTAGAGAGCGATAAGGTCTCCCCTCAGCCTCTTCTTCTCCAGACTAAACAGCCCCAGTTTCCACAGCCGCTCCTCATAAGACTTGTGCTCCAGACCCCTCACCAGCTTTGTTGCCCTTCTCTGGACACGCTCCAGCACCTCAGCATCCTTCTTGTAGTGAGGGGCCCAAAACTGAACACAAATTGCTATAATTGAACTGAGCCTTTGCTCACTTTCTTCTACCAACACTGCCCAAAGCTTGTTGAAAGAGTTGAAAAAATATCCTAAAAGTGTGACAGCTATTGGAAATGGTAGGTTTGATTTGACTGTATATGCTCATATGGGGCACATACCTTGACTCACGAGGAGAACGGTTGTGCTGTCTTGCTAGAACATGCAAGAAGGAAGGTTTGTGCTGTCAGTGTAAGTTTTCCAGAAACTATGATGCTATTCACCTAAAAGCCCCATCTGAGTCAAAGACTTGACATCATTTGTTCATATTAAAAATTCTGCTCTTCACTGCATCAACTAGGTATATGCTCATTAAATAACCAAAGCACTCATAACTTGTTCCACGAAAGAATGAAACAATATTCTGTTGAAGTGCTCATTGGCTGCCAAAAGGTAAAGCCTTTCAGAGGTTTGGAAATTATCAGGCTAAAGTGTTTGTAAGAGGTGTGCAAAAACCTGTTCATTAAGACAGCAATGCATTCAAAGACAAGACAAGGACTGGTTAAGTGATCTAGCTTTTCTTACAAACTCATATTTCATCTCAACAGCTTTACACAGTTGCTGCAGTTTAGATGTCATCACAAACACTTATGAAAATCCTACACTCCATTGCTTTGTCTGTATTGTAAAGTCCCTAGGTGAAGAAGCCCTAAATAATTTTTATTTTCTTTTCTAGCTAATATGGTAATTGATCTTTCATGGTGTTACTGTCTTTGGAAAAATCATTGCTTTTCTTTCCTTCAGTGCACTGACTTTTTGGAGCAAATTACTTTCCTGCCTTTGCCTTTTTTTTTACAGTATTAAAGAAAAGACAAACCCTCAAACCAGTGCACTTCTCTAAGGTGAGGGATGCCTGGACATCATAAAACAAAAAAAGAGGGAAGATGATAGTATTTTGGAAGGAATTCCAGACCTGTGTCATGGGTTACCTCTCACCAACGCATAGAAGCTAGGTTGTGTGATTCTGACTTGAAACAAGACTGCTTAAGGATGAGATAATTTAAACCACTATCCAGGCTCTGAATGACTTTGAATATCTTTTACAGAATGCTTCTGCATTAGCATTTCAGTTCAGACCAGCAATGTACTTTTGAATTAAATTTTGGTTGTTCCTATTCACCATGCCTTGGTCTGCACCAACAAAGCAGTCTCTGAGTGCACGGGCTGGTTCCTTTCGGATCAAGCTAAACCGAAGGATGCACTTTGTCATCTCGCCCTACTGGCTTCAGCCATGACTGGGTGTTTGGTCTGTGGGATCAGTCTAGAGCTAGTCCAAA
>NW_010518242.1:31940-52503 GCF_000687285.1 Phaethon lepturus | reverse complement strand
TCGAGGAAGGCCCACAGTGTGTCTGCTGGATCCTCAGCACCACCTGCTTTTCTACACAGAGCCTCTCCATTGTGTAGCATGTCATGCTAAGATATACAAAACCTTGGGAAGGCCTGTAATTTTCTGCTGTACCTAACTATATCTGGAGAGAAATATAACCAGCTCACAGTTATACCTTGAATACAATCCAGCCTATAGCTACAAATAAGTTAAACAGCACTGGCTAGAATGGTTCAGGATTACCAAGGAAAAGATGAAATTATAAATTTAATTTGGAAATAATTGGTGGATTAAATAAGGATAGCACAGTAGAAATCAGTGGAGTTCAAGTTGGCTATGCTCTCTGTGAACTTGGCTCACAGACTCATATTGCTAGTCAATGTTGGAAATAAAATTGCAATGCACTAATTACCTGCTGCTTAGGATCCCTGTAAATACACTGAATATAACAACAATATGCTTAGGCACTTAGTTAGTCCATAGATACTATTAAGATAAACTATTTTCAGTCAGCTCTGGCTCTTTATGTGTGTAAAATAGTGGTCAACACATTAAAAACTCTTGCCAAGTGGCATGTGTTTTAACAATGCCCAAAATTTCTTAATGACCTACTTCAGATTATTATCCTTTTCCATAACCTTTTCAGAAGACCTAATAAAACCATTTAACCATTAAAGTTTTGGATCATCAAAATATTTATTATTTTTTCCTGTATATATTTTAACTGGTAAGCTTTGTAATTTTAACCTGTATTTTAATCATGTAACTTGTAGAAAGTAACATAAGATAGGATATATTTTGCAAAAAAGTTCCAAGACTGATAACTGTGGAGTTAAAAAAGAATAATTTCCTGCTTCTTGTTTTATCGTCAGTAGACAGATAGTACAGACAAAAGCATACCAGAGTTCCCATTACAATATTTGCAATGCCACTGAAAAATAATTAGTGTTACTTTAGCATTCATGGAATTCCAGACTCCTGAAGTTACATTAGTTGCTTGCATTGAAAAATGTAGAGGTCTGTGACTAACCCTGTACAACTGGAGGGTCTAACATTATCTTGTGAATCCAGCTAGCTTTTTTCTCCCTTCCTTATGTATTTCAAACCAGAATGCTGACAGCCTTTTCCATACTTGGTCTCCAAACGGTTACAGTGCCTGTGATGTTTCAAATGCATAGTTTCCATTCCATGGGACCAGATTGCTCTGCCAGGCTGAAGGGCCAGGGTAAACATATTTCCAATTTCAAAGCTGTTTGTTCTGGTAATTCTAGATAGAGAGGTTCTGAAATTGGTATACACTCATTTTCGTGTTTATCAAAAGGCTGTTTCAGATCAGAATTATTCCCATAGCTCTCAACTTGCCAGAGTCCACGTGTGTAGCATAATGGCTCACAAAGAACCAGAATGATGAACTCCAAATATTTAATAAAGAAAAAAATAATAGTGCCCCAAACTCAACATCCCTAAAACACCACAGACTTCATTCCACTTAAGAAACAGTTCTTGCAATACAACATTTTATTGTGGAGGAGGAGGAAAGTGTTGTCTCAAAGGTAATTTTAACAAGAAAATTAAGAGGAGAGGGAGCTTTTGAACCATATAGAATGGTGATAACTTTGATTATCTTTTACATGAAGAGAACCCTCAAACTGAAGGACATTTGAGAAACATGGTGTTTTCACATTACTAGGGTAGACTAAACCACAATTGAGAAAATGTCTTGGACTAGATATTTTGGTTATAAACTTGCAGTGCCTTGTCACAAGCAGTGCCTTGTCACAAGCTCTCTGAGACGATTAACATCATTATTATCTTATCTGTATGAGTGGTGCCAAGATGACTCAGATGAGATTAAACCTTTATCACTGTAGACATTTTACAAGTGCCCTTGTACTCACTCTCACCTAAATATCTATAAAATACAATTAATGAAAAAAGGAAAATGGCAAAGAATTTGAAAACTAGTTGCTCTGAGTCAAATAGGGCACGTCTATCCTGCCTTGAATTAGTCTAAGAGTGGATGCTGCATGCTGTACCCACTCTACCCCACATTACACACCGTCAGGAAGACCATACCGCTAATTCACTGCTTGTTCACCTCCTACAGCACAACTGCACACCCTGGCTGTGTAGAGCAACCCAGTAGAAGACTTATCGAGTCCCCCAGTTGGCAGCAAAGATGCGGAGTTCACACTATAAGCATTTCAGTGGGTTTTACTTTGAGATAACTAGTTTAGCCTGGTGGGCTGATCTCTTGATAGCATGCTGGAGGGCAACTTTCATCTAGGGGAACCCAGTTTGTGTGCTCTGAGGCTGCTTCATGGTGCAAATCAAAGCTCATCACATAAGTGAGTAAATGAGGATAGCTGGGGGATTTGAT
The DNA here is from genome assembly GCF_000687285.1 of Phaethon lepturus. Lineage (NCBI taxonomy): Eukaryota > Metazoa > Chordata > Aves > Phaethontiformes > Phaethontidae > Phaethon > Phaethon lepturus. Next base: position 50,123 of record NW_010518242.1, on the reverse strand, counting down.
TAAAAAATACACTCCTGACCCAGGCTGCAGCACTAACGTACACACATACGTAAGTGTTGTGCCACTCTAGGAAGAGTCTGGTCTGCGCTGTCGGCCAGCCCAATGGCATTACGGGATGGGGAGAGGTAGATTCAGACTGACACAGCCCATCCACACTGCAAGAGGTGGAATGCTTTCAGCAGCTGGTCAAGACTTACCCCTCACCAAGCTCTAGGATGCCAACAAGGTCTGCAGCTTAAAAAGGGCTTGTACCCAAACACCTTGGGTTTGAGTGTCTTCTGGGTCAGCCATCTATTTCTGGGAGGACAGACAGAATGAATAAACACGGATACCCTCTCAGCCCGGTGGCTTACCATCCAGAGCATATTTTTTTCCTCAGTCAATATGTGCTCCACAGAAATGGTTGCCATAGCTCACTAACATTATTTAAAGGCGTGAAATCACTCCACTTCCAACATGTTTGTGTTGTCATAAGTTCATGTCAGCCGCTGTATTTTAGAGCTAGCAATATGAAATCTTCAATGGGACCACTATCCTTATAAAAGTTATGATATAATGATATAATAGGAGGACATTTCATTCTCCAGGTAATTCATGTGTGATTTACAATTTTTATTTTCTCTTGGTAATTTTTTCTCTCATCAGGAAAATATGTTTCATGGGTATATCAAGTATCGTATTTTAAATTACAAATTTTAGTGCATGATATCCAATACCACATTCATTATTTTAAATAAGACTAGGGAATCTAAAACTAGAGAAAAAAAAAGTATCATGTATGTCTAATCCATAAAAAGAAAGTTTATTAACCACATAAATATTTTAAAGTAAGCTCTGTACTAGAATTTGGGGAAATTCTGGTTTATTAAGGTAGTTCTTAAAATCTAAATGGAAGAGCATTGCTCCTAAATATATCAATAGCCAACCATCTGAAACAGATCACCAACTGTTCCAGAGGAAACCTAACATTATTTTTCAAAGAATCCTTCTATTTATATATGAGTGTTCATATATGTGTACATGCATATTTATGTATACACATACATGCATATATACCTGAAGGTACTTAATCTGCATATACTGAATGTTACACATCTGCAGAAACGTGCAAAGCCAGGGCCAAAATGAGAAACTCTTATTTAAATATTCTGTTTCAAAGCACATTATGTTAGGCTGTACTCTCTCTTGCTGATTTGAGAAAGTCACGTCATCTTTAATTCATATGGACCAAAGCAGCAGGACTTAAACACTTTATTTTTACCGAAAACTTTATGACTCATGACATTTCTGCCTTGACCTTGACAACACTTAAGAAATATTTATAATGATATTTAAAAACATTTCATGAATTCACAAATAGGACATCTCCTCAGAAACGTGAAAAAGCAATTAGGGAAAACAGAATGGAAATTAGTATATGTACCGGCTTTAAACCGATCAAGTTCAGCAAGCAGCCAGAGGTGGTAAAATGGCCCATACTGGAGTTCAACAGCCTCGTGTTGCAGAGTAAGGTGTGAAAATGGTTTCTAGAACATAGCAATGGTTAGACTAACGAAAACCAGAAAACTATCAGTAAAAAGCATATTTATGCATAAAAATACTATATCACAGTGTATAAAATTGAAAAAAAACCCTAATTTGTTCTTGGAAGATAAAAAGGGAACTCTTTAGAATTTGTAATAATAAGTATGCATTAGACAAACGTTAATGAATTTTAAAAATGCGTGTCAGTCTAAAGTGACTAATGAGAATACGTGGTCTTATTTACGTCTGATTTCAGCACAACTATGCTTAGATGGAAAAAGCCCCATTTGGTATGTGGAAATCAAGAGCACATATGGGAGTAAACACATTTGCATGATGTACATGACTGCATGCAATAAGTGCCTAAAAATATTGCACTTTCCTGGGGCTGTCCAGTTCAGCCAATACATACCTTCGCCATCATTGAGCTCTCCAACAGTGATCAACACCTAATGCAAAATGTAATGATTTTACACACAAGAATCCTAACACACTATCTTGTCTGAAACATTTTATCTAGTTTAGATAGATAATCTAGCTAAATGTGTCTACAATACTTACATCATCTCCATTACAGGAACAACTGACCTCCTTACTGTCTTTTAGTCTGGGCATCCATTAAGAAAAGTCATTTTTGCTTGCCATTTATAGACTGAACCTTAGAACAGAGCATACAGAACAGAGCTGCACAAGGCATTTGGTAAGCTGCTCTTCCTCTCCTACCAAAAGAGGAAAGGTGGAGCACAATTTCCAAAAGCATCTGACGAGTAACAAAGTTGTGCATGAAGGAGGAACACGTGAGCTCGCTTCCTTTTGGATGAAAGGCATGAGATCAGCTTAACCACCCATAAAACCATAGCTTCCAACTCCATGCTGTTCCCAACCTTTAGATTCCTTACTACTTACTGCAATCCCTTCCTCAGGGCGAGGACTGCATACAGTGTGTTGTCAGAGATTGGTGCCTATGTATGGGTTTTCACCAACCTCAGCTTGCTGAAAGGAGTCACTTAACCTAAGTAACCTGAGACACAGAATTACTCTTCTCCAAGATCTGCTGGTGCTTTATGATGAGCTGCAGAGAGGTACCCCTCTTTGATCTCCATTCAGGACTAAGACTCTCTATGATCTCAGGATTTACGTCTCCAGGTCTGCTGTTTGTCACAAGGTAGAGACTGTGGTAATGGCTGCCCTGTATTTAATGACTATGTGGTTTGCTTCCAAAGTCCTCTCTGTAGGCTTTCAGAGTCTTCTGCATATTTAACTCCTTGCATATGCAAAGTTACACTTTTGACATACTCAGAATATCTTTCCCTTTGAGCAGGACTATCCAGGTTTTCTTCAGATGTATTATTTTTCCACGCTGAGAACCTGAGGATTTTGACCATCTGAGCAGGAAGTCTGGATGACCCAAAGTGCCAGACAAATGCCACTGTAGATTTGGGATCAACTTAGAGCAAATGTGCTAGGAGTCCAGCATGTCTTGGATGCGCTGGGCGCCACACAGATTAAATCTGACATTCTGGGGTTGCTGGGCTCAGCAGATGCACAGCCTGGTAGGTCTGCAGACATTTTAAAGTTTATAGACAGAAATAGGGAGAATGTCATCTAAGATTATTTGAAACCTGTCCTGGTTTCAGCTGGGATAGAGTTAGTTTTCTTCACGGAAGCTAGTGTGAGACTATGTTTTGGATTTGGGATGAGAAAATGTTGGAAACGTCCTGATGTTTTGGGTTGTTGCTGAGCGGACAAGGACTGTCCAGCTTTTCATGCTGGCCTGCCAGCGAGAAGGTTGGGGGTGCACGGGAAGCTGGGAGAGGACACAGCCAGGACAGCTGACCCAGGCTGGCCAAAGGGATATTCCCTACCATATGATGTCATGCTCAGTATATAAAGCTGGGACAAAGAAGAAGGAAGGGGTGGAGGGATGTTCGGAGTGATGGCATCTGTGTGCCCAAGAAACCACTACACATGATGGAGCCCTGCTTCCCTGGAGGTGGCTGAACACCTGCCTGCCCATGGGGAGTGGTGAATGAATTCCTTGTTTTGCTTTGCTTGTGTGCGCAGCTTTTGCTTTACCTGTTAAACTGTCTTTATCTCAAACCATGAGTTTCCTCACTTTTACCCTTCTGATCTCTCTCCCTGTCCCACGAGTGAGTGAGCAGCTGCGTGGTGCTTAGCTGCTGGCTGGGGTTAAACCATGACAAACCCATATTCCCTATCTATCTTCTGAGGAAGGTGTTCTAGAAATGAGCGACAGGTATTCAGGAGTATTCAGAGGCTCTTGCTTGAATGACAGAAATAATTTGTTTTGTACTGAAAAATTAACTAGGAACTGGACCAGAAAAAGGGAGGGAGAAAACCAAAGGAATGTTACTCTTTAGCCTGGTAGAAAGGGAAAATAAAAAGGGGACAGTATGTTCACTATGATCCACCATCTTTTGTGTAAGAAAATGTCAGGTAGATTTGCTTTGATAGACAGTAGATTTGTCCACACAGACAAGACAGGGAAGGAAACCTTTCTTTGTGGGTTTTTTTAACAGGAGTAGATACTATGGGGCACACTCACAAATAGACCTTGTTTCAGCAGTTTTACTCATAACAATATAGACCTCCAATGAGCTCAGCTGTGGTTTTTGAGGAGCTGTCCAGGCACCTTGCTCCTACAAAAACAAATGTGAATAAGGGATGCTCATATCCTGGTGGTTCTAGCCACTCACCTGAAAGCATAGATTTCTACAGCTGGGACAGAGCACTGAGCTCAAGTGTCTTGAATGCCAAACTGGCCCTTAAACAACAGAACTACATCATGGATACATCTTCGGATTTCTAGACAGAGAAATAAAACCCCAGCAATAAACAAGAATAATTCATATGGTGTAAGAAAAGTATAGTAAAATCACAAAATTTATGTCGAATGGTTGCTATCTTATTAAATTACATATTAACTGAATTGGATAACTGTCTGGATTCCCTGCAGATACACTTTGAGCATATAAAGACAAAAGAGATGAAATTTGAATTAGGTACTTATTATGATTTTAACATGTGATCCATGAAAGCACTGAAACACCCGCTCCAATCCATATTTATTTTACCATAAACATAAGTTTTTGCCTAAATATTATATTGAATGAAGATATTTTCCTAGAATGAGGTGTTAGCTTACAAAGACACTTTGAAGCTGGCCAAAACTTTCAATTGTATTTGGTTGTATGTCACTTTTAGATCTTTTCACTTGAATCCTACATCGGAAACAAATTACTCTTTAAGGAATAAAATGGAAAAAAAGTAGAGCCAAAGAGAAACAGGTTAGGTCAGTTATCCTTCCAGTTTTCTACAGTCATGTGAAAGTTGAGATGCATACATCTGCCCACTACACTCCATATATTTAGCAAAAACAGGCTCCAAGTCCTTATAACAAGGATAAAGAGCATTTTTAGTCTCTTTTTTCTATCACACTGCTTCTCTGTGAACTGATCATAAGTTTCTTCCACCATAAAATCAGTTTGAAGACTAGATTCCAGTTCCTATTTTAACCCTCTGATGAAATATCTCTGAAATTGAATAAGTAACTAGTTTTTAAGAAGGGGATTTAACATGTAATGCCTTATTCTTTTGGTTTTGAGCTTTTGGCTGAGATCTTCAAGTTTGATGCCACAGCCCATTTAAAAGATTTCTTTAAACTCGTTTCACATATGAATCATTAAATGCTGGATTTTGAATATGACTCTCCACCTTCTTTTATAGATGAGAATGCTTCAACGCTTCTCAGCTACAAATTCAGTTTTGTCCTTCCGAAGATTCTTTGAGCAAATTCAATTTATCAGTGTAAGCAACAGGCCAGATTTAAAGGAGTCACCTGCTGGCAGGTGCGGATGACTTGGTGATGGGGATTGCTAAGTGTCAGGAAGAGCACAAGGAGTTGCAAACCTATATTTGGGATTTGGACTTGATGATTCTTATGAGTCTCTTCCCACCTGAAATATTTTATGATTTGTGTGGCAATGGGAATGTAGTAAAATTTTGAGGCTCTCCATGTGGCAGGAAGGACTACAGATGAATGAAATGGAGTTGTCATGTTATTGGGTAAATGAGAGGGATTTGGGGTCCACAGCAGATGGGGAAGAAAGGCAGAGCTGGGGCTTTGCATGGAGGAAAGGGACCAGAGTGGGAAAAGGATAGAAGGACATTGCTGGAATAACCTCGATCACTGAGAGAAGAAAGCCTAGTTTGGGAATTTCACCTTCATCTTCCATTGCTAGCTATTCTCTTCCATTGCTCTCCTCCTTCGCTGATGATCCAAATAACCCCAACCCAGTTCCTTGCTTACTGCTTCTGTTGCCCCTGAGCCACGGAGGCAGTGCAGAGATGAGGTTTCGGCATAATAAAGCCATATCTGCCCTCATACCTGATGCATGCTAGTGCCACTGAAGCGTCAGACTGTAAGAGTACATCCATGCTGATCTACATGTCCTCCAACACAGGCAGAAGAGACTTTCCCTTCTCCAGTCTGCCTCCTAAACTGGTGCCTACGTTTCCTGTGCCGTTTGCTGGCTCTGCTCCAAGCATAAGCTCCAGCTTCCACAAATAGATCCACTGCAATCAGCGTGACTACTCATGTGAGTAATGGCTCACAGCTGGATGCAAAGTCATGAGCTCCCTACATTTTTAGGTTTTGAATTTTAGTAGGTTTCTTTTAGCTTTTTTTTTTTTCCTGAGAAATTGGATAAGTAAATTGCTTTTCCTAAGCTCCTCTACGTTTAGGATCACCATGAACAGCAAAGTAAGACAAATAAAAAGGATTAAAGCAAATTTATCCCAGTACTGCTGCAATTCATAAATTTTTTGTTGTTGTTCTATGAAGCTCTTTTGCTGATATGGTCTTTAAGAGCACTGAATGACTGTACTGTGATTTCAAAGCACCCCCAATCCTACTAAATCCAGTTGAGGTGTTTAGTTTATCAGTTCAGATGTCTTTCGTGAGATCATACTGAATTAATTTTTCACCAGATATCCCAGAGCTGGTAGCATGTGGATTTGGGTATGTTTAGTCCCTAACAACAGTGCCCTCATCAAAAGGGACTAGAAGAAATTGATGTTATTTTCTTAGATTCTTTTATTTTAATAAAACTGAAAGAAAACCACCAAAAAAGCAGAAATCTCAGGAGAAAAGAAGGGGATTTTTTGCTGAGGAGCTGATTTTTAAATGTTTGTGAATACAGTAAGACATATTTTCAAAAAGTGTTCAGTGTCCAGCCATTACTTCTGCAAAAATGATGTCTGGATCTTTGGAGAACTCAAACAGTGTGCCATTGGCTACTTTACTGATGCCTTAAAATGCCTTAGTTTCTCTTGAAAGCTTGACTCTGCAAACAGGCAATACTATCTTCTGAAAATCCTTGTACTTCCTAGCAAATGTCACAAGACTCTTTCCTCGGAAGGATGTGGCAAAGAACTTCTTCATGGATCCTTAGAAAAGCAAATATATAAATGAAATCTATTTGACCTGAAATCTAGATGAAAATATATATTAAAAAATCTTATACTTTACTGAATTTCTTCTTAAATTCTTTATGCAGACGTATTGCTTTTTGATTTACTTCTACCTAATTACCTCTGTACAGCCTCCTTTCCCTAACAGCTACCTCTGGGTTGTATAAAGGATCATTCCTCATTATTCTTACTTCTAAGCCTGTTCTTTCCCTTACAATAACTAAAATTCCTTGTCCCACTTTCCCTGCTCATCTCCTCTACCTGCCTCCAGGACAAGTTCATCTTCCTTTCTTGCTGCAGCTATAGCAAGGTCATACTCTTTTTTTTGTGCTCTCCTTCTTACCTCATTCAGCTTATATACTCTGCCCTCACATCTCTATAAAACTCTTCTTCTGACCAGAACTGACCTCTTCTTTCCTTATAGTCTCTTACTACACCTGAAGTTCCATGAAGTACAAATACCTCCAAACAAGAAGATGTGTTAAAAAAGCCACAAAGGCTGCACAGGACATTCCCAATCCAATTCTCAACATTAATGAGCATTTTTGCTAGTGTTTCCTATTTCAGTGACTTCCTAATTCTGTCCCAAATCTGTTTATGACATCAAACAGATATATCCCATCCCTGGATCATATGCCCCATCCCTGGAAAGATTTAAGGCCAGGCTGGACGAGGCTCTGAGCAACCTGATCTAGTTGAAGATGTCCCTGCTCATTGCAGGGTGTTTGGACTAGATGGCCTTTGAAGGTCCCTTCCTTCCAAACTGTTCTATGATTCTATCAGAACTATGATTCTATGTTCTATAGAACTGTTCTATGATTCTATCAGAACATCTATTTGTAAAATTTTTAACACTGAAGTCGACATGAACAATTGCATGTGAGATTTTAAGTCAATAAAGCTATAAAACCTGAGAAGCATAGACACATTTTTTCAGCTATTATTGTCTTGCCATAGATGTCTAAGCAAGTGGACTTCTGGAAAAACATTTATAGAATTGTGACTTTTAGGCCAGTAAGGCAGAAAGATGACTATTTGAAAGTCTTGTGCCTGTCTGAAGAAGAAACGACTTTGAAGAGAGGTATGTCCATCTAGCTGGAGGCAGAGGCATGCCACGTGTTTTAAATCTGCATTTACAACACATAGCAGTCTTGCAACATAATGAATAGGTAAGGGTAGAAACATTGGCAAGACAGCATCTTCCTTCCAGTTTGTCCGCACATATCAGGACTGTACTTTTGATGAGCTGTTAAAGAAGCACAAGCTGCAAATACAGGCCCACTGTGTCAGCTGAAAATAACTTCGCCTATTTCACCGCGCACGGGGGCATCTCAAAAAAACACACTGAGAATATTAACACACACATGCAAACATCAGTTGTACTTGTAAACTTAAGTCATTTTCTCTAGACTGTTGTTTTTTTTTTCATTTTGTTCAGACACAGCAAATAGATGTGTCAGCTTTTTGTTGGTTCAGTGACAGAGAAAAATCTCTAGAATCCGATTATCCCAATTCGTATATAGTCTTGCAGTTATTTAAAAATAAGTAGTCTGGAGATTTAGCTTTGCTTCAGAAATCAAAGTAATCTTATTGTTACCCAATAAGTATGGCATGAGTCACTCCACTGCAATAGTCCCTTCACATTCCAGTCTTAATTGTCTCCAAATTAAGAAAAGTGTTAGATGCATCTTACTGTGAGAAAATGAGTATTTCTGATCCCTGCTGCTACATAACATGGCAGAAAATTCCTCTGAATGTACACCAGATCAGTTCACTAATATGAAAACTGTCCCTTGAATGTGTTATTCAATCATTTTTCATTTCAGCATTTATGATTTGTTAAACCCGTAGACTAATTTCACAAACAAAAAGTGAATGTTACTTCTTTATCAAGAGGGGTCCCTGTGAGCTCCCAGCCTTTCGTAGCTCTCGACAGAAACCTGATTACAGTAATGAAGCATTATAGCTACAGCTCTGTTAAAAAACACCGCTTTTGTTTTTGAACTAAGTTGTGACAATTGCCTCCCATTTGAATCAATTTTACACAATCCTCACAACAATTTTTAGTCTGTGATTATTTATTACACATTATTACCTGAGTGCTCAGTCACTCCCACGACTGTGGAGAACTTGTCCCGCTGAGAGCGTTATACAAATTGATGGGCAAACAGCCTTTGCTCCCAAGCGTTTGCAGTCAAGGGTCCAAAACACATCATTTGTGGTGGCAAGAGGAGCTCCACCTCCTGCCCACACAGCACCCAAGGGGGACATCGTGGCCAAGGGTGATGGTACCACCCTGCTAGTGACAAGTGCTCTGGTTTTGATCCCGAAGAGTGCAGAGGCACCTGCGTTTACATTGAGGACCAAAGCAGCCCATTTACACCAGCACCTAGTAGCGAGGTAAGTGGGTGGGTAAGGCGGGCAAGCCTAGCGAGTGCAACTCACGTCACTGGGAGCAGGATCGCCACATCCACACATGCATAAGATCACACTCGGATGCATAAGGTTTTTCACTTGTTTAAATTGTTGCGGGAGGGAGACCTAGATCTTTATGCAAATACTTCCCCTCACTTCAAAGAACTCTGTTTTTGACAGGTTTAAAGGAAAAGACATGTTTGTCTTATATTAATGCAGTTTTCACCTCAGTAAATCAATGTAGTTTAGGAAACATATTAAAAACAGGTTCTGTTTTTGAATACCTAAGAAATCCTGCCTAACAAACTTGAGCTGTATGTGGTTTCTGGTTTTCTTAGCTTCTTCTGGATTATCTATCCTACAAAACATTTCAGAGAGAGTATTTTCGTGTAAAACCTGCCAACAAAAATCAATGCATAAGTGGCAGAAAAATAATTTTGAGTACTGCCTGCATTATCTCCAAGACATGAAATCTAACCAGCAGAGCTTGAATTCAATGAAATAAATACATATTAAAAATTAAAAATAGCAAGGCATACAATTGTAGGATTCTCCAACAACCTGGGAAAGCATGTGGAAAATGTTTTATTGCACAGGAGAGTCCAGATGATATTGACCAAGCCTCTCTCGACTTTCTCTAAAACATTTGTTGCATAAAAAACAACCCCTAGGAGCAGTGATTTATTTCTAAATTCCCTGGGTGTGCAGAGAGACACAAAGGTGCTAAATCTGCTGACTAAGATAAATTGCAGGCTGGAATATATTTAACAAATGATAATGCAAAATGCAGAAAAATATACAGAGAAACAGTAGATAGCAGTGGAACGAAGTACATGACCCTCCTGCGAAGTTACTACAGACAGACAAAGAGCAGATATAACTGCAGATGAATTCCTTCAGCTTTCAATCCCTACAGAAATAAACTACTATTAAGAGAACATGTATTTCTCCCTGCAAGTGAATCCTTCAACTGCTTAGCAAAGGTGACTGGGAAACTACTATTGCAATAGGAGAAACAACCTTTTTTTTGAAGCAGAGGAAAGGTTAGGAGAAAAGAATGTTCTGGAATTCATTTAATGAGTTAAACTCCCAAGGCAAAATCAAGCAGGAAATAAAGAAAAATAAAATCAAGTGATTATTAATAGACACACCTCCTGCTACTATAGCTGCCTGCTGCACAGTGCCTTGTTTCACACTTTGAAGCATCTGGCGTTGGCCAGAATTTGAGTTAGGACACAAGACTCAATGGACCAGTGGTCTAATAGGGCATGGCAATTCCTGCGGTTTTCTGTTGTAGACAGGTGCAGTCAACCCTGGTTTTGGTTTGTTTGTTTGTTTGTTTTTTAAACCTCCTCCCCTGTTTCTCTCTGCACATAATGACTGAAGAAGCATCTCATCAAGCTGTCACCGCAAGCCTCTGGCAGACCAGGTCCTACCTTGGGCCAGGGCTCAGCAGCCACGTAGCAAGTACAGAGCTACAAGAGCAGCTCATAGAGCCATGCAGGTGAGAGAAAACAGAACCTGCCACCACCTTGCACTCACCTGCCTTCAATATTCTCACTTGCCCTGCTTCCAGGCACTCAAGAGGAGAATGGGATGTACCAAAGCATCCCTCCGTCCACTTAAGAAAGCAGGTAAGCAAAGGCCTTGGAGTTAATATCAGAGAACTCCAAGCTGAAAATTGACATAGGTGGTTAAGAGGGGATACTGGAAAGGGAACTTGTCAATGGTAGCTAGGAAATAAGATAATTTAATTAAGAAAGAAAAAATAATGCTCATAAATTAATCATCTTCTCTTACTGAGACCTTCACCTGTTTATTGTTGCATTGTTTGTACAGCACTACCACAGTGTGGTGCACAAACACTAGAGATGAAAGTCATTCCACAGAGGATTCAAGGAATTGTTCTGGAATACAGAACTCAGTTCATGTCTGCAGAATCCATGGTAAGACGGGGATAAAACAATCTAAAAAAAAAATTGTCTCCAAGTGAGAAATGCCTTCACCAGCCGGGCTGAAAGGAAAAGGGAGGAAACAATTAATTTCATGAAGAGCAGACCTTTCCAGAGACAGGTTTTGCTGTCCCTCTATTACCAGAGTACTCCTAATTCTACATATGACTTAAACCCCTGTTCCCTGTGCCAACAGGGTCCTACCATTTTACTTCTTTAGAAAGCCAGCCCTTGTACTTCTCTTAAGCTCTGGATTTGCTTAGAGAAGAGGTCAGCAGGGCCATCAACTGATGCCATGTGTTTTACTCCACAGAAGCAAGGACTCCAGTTTTGGTCCTGGATGACTTTTCACAAAATAGGACATTCATCTTTGAAAACTCTTAATCCATTTAAGTCAGCTGAATTGGGGAACAGTTTCAGAAATAAGTAGAAGCAGGACGGGGATACAACACGATCATATACTCTTGTTTCCCTGGAAAATCAGGCCTAAATCATGAGACATCAAGCAAAATAAATATTCTGAAAGAGAATTATTTAGCCAAATGGAAATGTATTGATTTCTTCCTTAATTTTTCTATTTTTCTAACTTTAGCAAAACATATAATCTGATTTCTCACCGTGGCAAGGTCTGCTTCTGCCAAGAAAATGCAGATGAGGAGGGGCTTCCAGACAGCTCATCAAGGAAAAAAAAAACCCAAAACCCTACCCTCTATAACTAGCTGGATATTGTCACTGACTCATAAGAATATGTTCCATTAACCCCCCTCCTTTATCTTTCACCAGCTCATGTACTGTTTTATTGTGCTAAAAGAACTATTATTTTTAGCTAATTAAAGTTCAGTGAGTTCTCCATTTAGATAAGTGTCTATCATCAGATGGGAACGTTCACTCCCACCACACAATTAGTCTTCACAAGGCTGTTCACCCACCCACCCATTGGACTGTTATGTGTGCAGCCTGCTGCAAAAACATATCATAGTTGCTTACACATTCTGTGCTGTAATAACCTACTAGACTTCTGAAACATAACCACAGAAACTCTCCTGATACCCATCCCAGGACAACTCTACCCCTGTGACATATAACTATACAGAAACATTAAAGGGCAAGCTACCTCCCACATAATGCCTGGATTCTAGCACACATCTAGCTGCATTTAGCAGAGCATTTAGTCATTCTTATCTTTCAATACTAAATGTTTTGTGGTATAGACCCCTCACATTGCTGGGCTTAAGCTGGGCTTAATATGAGCAGTCATATCTCGGAAGTCAGAAGGGTAGCCCACCCGTGATATTAAGCTTTGCTTTACAGGGACATGACTAACAGCAACGTCTACCAACTCTTGCCTTTGCAATGCACCATGGTGATATTGTAGCCTCCAAAAAGATTTGTCAGGGTGCCTGTAGAACACTGCAGACACAAGCTGAGGTGTGTATGGGGAAAGAGAGGAAAGTTTACAAGGATGCAAGGTCTGCTCTCAGTCCACGGTAAGGTCTTCCAAGGCTGACACTTGACAAGTCCTCTTGGAGGGGGACTAAAAATCCTGTATTTCAAACCATGTTGCAGTTTTGGAAGAGGTACAGAACAGGTCATTCACTGTTACTTGGGACAACTATAAGAGTATTACATGCTAAGATGTAATCTACAGAAAAGCAGCTGACCTGCTAAAGATGTGATATGTGAAAGTAGTAAGTTGAAGAAAAGCAACTGCAACGCTCCAGAAAATTCTGAGCAACAAGAAAAAATGAGAGGTCTGCAGTGAGATTTCTTCTGATTTTTAATTGAACTGTAGAGCCAACAAGATTTCTCTGCTACTCATGCCTTGTTTATAAATGAGTCATCTTTGTGCTGCCACTGCTCTCAGCTCCTCCCTTCCCTGTCTGCGGCATTTCTCTCATCCTTGCCGATATCTGATACAAGGTCTGACCAGTCCCAACAATTGATCAAATAACAGATGTGAAAAATAATCTCCAGCCAAAAGAAGATGCTAAAAATTTCTGTTTTACTTTACTCTCTTCTCCAAGCATGTTAACCCAGCACCTACACCAAGGCTTCTTGTGCTTTATGCAAAAGACCAGATCCTGGCTACCTTTAGCAACATGCTAAAGAAACACATAATTTACTGGATATGACATAGCATTTCCTACATTCCTGATTCATTCTTTGATCTGTCCCAACAATTTATTTTAAAGAATTTTAATATCTTAAACGGTTATAATTGGTACATGTTTTCCTTTCAAAAAAGGATTTGTTTTAAAATAAAACAAAATAAATGCCTGAAACATCATTTATGTTCTTTCTACTTTTAAACAGTTCAACTAAGTTCGCATTTATCAGATAGTTAAAAGATATATTTACATTGTTTTCCTTGCCTTCAGCAGCAAACCACTAATGCCTTACAACACCTTTATTACAGCATTCTCCTGTGAACTGCTCCTTTCAGTTCTTTGATCATGAGCCAGCAAAGAGCCTCAGTGTGTCACCTCGGTGTCACTGCAAGTCATGATTGCAGGGCGGGCTAGCATTCTTTTGCTCTTAGCCACATTTAGTAACTTCACTGAAAAAAATTATTTAAAAGACTTGCCATCAGTTGGGTTGGTTTCTTTTGTTTGTTTTCTTTCCTGATTGTCTTTTTTGTGTTTCTTTTCTTGCATGCTACTCCTTAATAACAAGAAATGTAAGTTTGATCCATGCTCTTTTACAGAGTGCTAAAGCATAAGCTAGCACTCTTCTCTGTATGTAGATCTACATCTCTGCCAAGATCAGCCAAATTTAATTCTGGAAGAAAGTTCCAGAAGCTTTATCAGTCAACAGTACTGCTTTTTTAATTGTGCCTGTGCACTTTGAGCGCTCACGGTGGCAGTCCCGTATCGTTACTGCCAGCTAATAAGCACGACAAAGACTCACTGCCCCATGGTCAGTATTTCGGTGTTCCCCATCTCTTGGGTGGCTCCATGCCCCAGGATGCACAGGGATACAGCCACAGTGTATAATGAGATGCCCGATGAACATCAGATACTTAATTAATTTTTTTCTACCCTACAAAGTTTTCTGAATATTCCTAAAATATTCACCCTTTTGCAAACATCTAGCATTCCTTCCTACTTTTAGTCTTTCTGCCAGCTGCGTGGACACTGAACAGATCTGCAGCATTCTTGTGTCTGATTTATAGACATCATAGGCAATTCTTCTGCCTAGGCAGAAATTCAACAAGTATAACTAAAACAGCATTTGAAGATGCCAGGAAGAGGATATAGAGTTTACTGAAGTGAACAAGCAAAGAAAGCTGGCTAGTGCAGGCATCTATCAGCTACACAAGGAAGAATGATACTTCAGGGTCTAAGAAACACACACAAACTGATAGGACCACTCTTTCATACAAACGTGGGACTATTGGGAATGGCTGACAGACTTTGGAGGGTTCAATCTAGACTACAACTCAACAACTTGGAAGCAGAAAGCAAGTTAACTCTGGCAATGGAAAACGGAGTGGTGAAAGTCACCAGGAGACTGCAAGTCTGGCTTATGCCAGGCAGATACCAGTCACTGGGGGACCTGTTTCATGTTAGAAAAGGGCTGTCACTCAAGTGTGCAAGGCCACTCTTTGTGCTTTTCTGTATAAAGTCAGAAGGAAATAGCTTCCTGAAGAGCAGTGCAAAGACAGGCCCCATATCCTAATGAGTTTTTTTTCTTCCCATGACTACATAAACATGAATGCTGTTAATTTTCTTCAGTTATGTAAGCACCTGTCTCAAGTGGGAACATTTCACTGAATAACTGTGCTAGCTGGTCAAAGGCTGCGTGTAATGTAATACTTACATCATTAGGAACATGTGTCATTTTCAGAAGATGCGAGCAGGGATCTTTTTCTTTGACCAAGCCCTCCACACTTCTGGAATTGCAATATCAAGGGCAATTTTATGCTTTTTTCCCCCTCATTTTTGGGCCCATAAAAGAGACATCTGACTAGTACTACAAAGATTCAGCTAGCGTTTGAGTACATGCACAGATTAAATTTAATATACTTTTAGTTTCCTGAAAGTATATGAAAATATATCATGAGTCAGATTGATATTAGCAAAGTTAATGTTTCTATTATTATTGCTATGTACAGTGTACTGAATCATCTTTGTAAGCTAAGGTAACTATTAGCAGCAGCGGATAAAAGCACATTAAAATTAGAAATTTGCTTGCTAATTTTCAACATCCAGATACAAAGAAACTTATGAAAATCTACCAAGACTCTGCTCAGATCAGACAGGCACTACAAGGTCCTAACAGTATGTCTGAGTACTGAATTGCCTGCTTTTTTACTATGTGTCGGCTAGAATATTGCACTTAAGTGCCATATAAACAAATTATATGAACAGTTTTGGGGAGAAGAGTGCTGCTTGGGCATCTATGATCGTCTAATAAATTTAATAATAAATGTACACATTTCATCGAATGCAAGCATCAGAAAAAGAAGCAGTGCAAACACTTCACAACAAACAGGACGAGAGTAATACATTCCGCAGAGAGATGCTCTTTCATAACATCACTGGGGAGAACACAGTGCCTGTACAGCATGGCTTAGGGATATAGGCAATGTCACAGGTCTTCCTATCACTGGCATCCATTTGAAATAGAGAAGGATGCTGGCCATGTGTGTCTGTCATAATAGGGGTAGTACATGGTTTCCAAAAGGTGGTGCGACAATGGCTTTTGCTGATTCTAGTCCATAACAATCTGCAGAAATACAATGCAATGCTTAAGACTGAGAAAGCGTTTTGGTACATTGACATCCTTCCCTCTCAGGCCTGTAAAACACTTTTTCATAAAACAGCCTGTGGGCGGGTGAGTCTTCTAGTAAATAGGGAGGTTACTAGGTGAGCCAAATCTGCTAGAGAAAACATAAATATTTAGATAACTGTGTAAGGAAAAAAAAGTCAAACACCCTAAAGTCTTTTCCAAGAAATTATTTGAAGAATAGATAATGTGTTTCGGGCAATGTACCTCAGGAGCTCTGTGTCATCCTGAGCCCACAGGAAGGCCAAATCTGCAGAGGAAAAGAAACCTTCTCAAGGGGTCCCAGGTTACCCGGGTGGGAAGAGAAGAGCGGACGCCACTAAATTACTCCAGACGTGTTGATTATGGCTAACGTATAGTTCTGGAGGTTGAAAAGGGCTCAGGTAAGGCATAAGCTACAAGCAGCTAATGGCATGAGGGCCTCACTGCTGCTTAGTTATTTGCATGAAGGTCCACTAGAGCTAAGGGAAGGATATGGGAAGATACTTGATCAGGATGGAAGAAAGAAAGCCTTTATTCCTAGATACCTCAGGAAAAGGGTTTTAAGCTATTCCTGGAAAATGCTGTTTGACATGACACATAAAAAGGACATTGATGTACAGACAACACAGCTATCTCACAAGGAAAGATGAGTTGTCCTTGGCACATAACAGTGCAAGACAAAAAGCAGAAATCACAAATCAACTACATCGCTATTGCAATTGCTCCTTTACCCTTGTGAAAGCACGGTGCAGGTGTGAGACATTTGAAACTGGCAAAATTGGATTTCTAAATGGGACGATAGCCTTCTGCAATTTTGGCATCTCCTGTGTATTAGAGGCTTATGAGAATTTATTCTTAAAAGCTGGGACCTCAGACTGAATCGCCACTGCTGTTTGTGAAGCATGTCTTGATGGAGTTTCTTTTATTTTAGTTACGTACCTAGATCTATAGATTTTTCTTTGTTGCCATGATCTGCATGTTCTGATGTTGTTGCTTTATGATAGCTGAAATTCTATCATTGATATTAAGATATAGTAGATAACTAATGGCTCTAATATTCTCTAGTTTTACTGCTAGGCCTTTAAATAAAAAAAGTTATTTTCAGAACCTATTCATATGTCTTTTGGCCATGAAATAAAGACTATTTTTTGAAGCATGTTTCAAATCTTTCTAGATTGAAAAAAATAGTCATATGTATTATCTCTAATAATCACATGTATTCTCTCTTAACATCATCCTTTACTGGGCTTTTTCTGGCTTCCCTGTGTCTGATCCTGCTAAATTTCAGAGCACTACAAATGCCTAACAGGGACTGGACTATCATCCCACGTATACCTTCTTCCTGGCTTCTGGTGAAGTTATCTTTTTGTAGTACATGATTATATTTACAGCCACATACAAGCAAATGCATGCTCTTCTTTTTGCAGGTGCAAGTGTATGTATAGTTATACATAAGTTGCTGTACATATACAAACACCCTGGTTCAAGTCTTCCTTCATATATATATATTTAGGTAGGAGGGCACCAGTGGGGACTTGGCAGATGATCTTCTCTACTTTCTGGTAGGCCTGCCAGAGATCTTTCACCTTAACTTGCTGCTACATCTCGTGCCTTTTTTGGCCCTTGACTACTGTCTCTGCAATGCCATTGACTTGAATATCCCTGTTTTCATTTCTGCCTTGTGGAAACATCTGCTCAGCCCCTTAAACCATGCAGGGAGTAGGGTTTTATTCAGGTGTCAGAAAGGCAGTAGGATTAAACTACTTCAAATTTGCACATGGGTGCATGCAAGCCTAAAGAGATAAACTGACATCTTTTTGTAGAATAGAGGAGGGAATAGGAATTAGCGCTTGGATCATAATGCTTTCAGTGCAGGCAACCATAGACCGCACTACCGAAAGAAAAGTATTTGATATTGGGCACCAACTGTGCGTTCAAAATAGAAAAGGCAGCAGGCCTTCTCTTGATGAGTTTAAGCATTCAGGGACACATTCTGTCTCCTTTTGTGATCACTCTGATTAGTCGCTTA
>NW_010518242.1:25989-31909 GCF_000687285.1 Phaethon lepturus | reverse complement strand
TTTAAATCCCTGCTGTAACTGGGAGGGCAGAATGTGAGCTATAGAGTAGCAACGTGGATGGCAGAATGCAGTCTACAATAAGCCACAAAAAATACAATACCCAAAATAAAACAAAATTACTAGTATGGCAGTGAAGAAAACTGACACTGCATAATCAAATGGCAGGATACAGGTAAAAAAGAAAATGCCAAGATGAGGTTATTATATTTATCATTTTTTTGTGCTCTATTATTTTACTGCACCTCCCTGGTGTATGTTTTATTTCTTAAGATTTGTGGTAAAAAGTTTGGATAACTAATCTGGATTTTGTCACTAAATGATAGTCCTGAATACGTCTTTCCTGGTTTCAGTGGTATAAACAGTTTCCAAAGTTTCCAGTGTATATTCAATGTTAAATGTTTGTTTCAAGCACACAGAGCTACATTGTCCAGCTCCTGCACTATGGGATTTAATGAACTTTAGCTTTTACGAATTTCTGCAGAATTACTTAAGCTGAAAAGATGCTTGCCTGAGCCTTCCCCAAATCTGTTATGATGTCATTAGACCCAAATGGATGGGTGTGACAAGAATGTGACTATTCAGGTCATGGGATGAGTTCAAATAATTTTTAAAGCTCACTCTAAAGTTGTAAGACCAATTTTATTTAAAAGTGTGTGTACAACTAGGATACTCTTACAGTGACTAAAGCTACGAAATATTGCCATCTTTTTAAGCACCACAGGGGATGGATGCTAGCATGGCATCCCAAGGAATGGTAAATTCTTAATGTGAAGAACTGGGTAACACATCTTTTCCAAAGGTTCGGGGGAGTGATATCAAAGATTGAAAAGCCTTAAAGGACACAGCTGCAAAGCCAGCTACTGCATATCCTTGAGATGTTCATGCAAGGACTCTGTGATGTACAATGCCAAAGGAAGAGAGATCCGTGGAGTCAGTTTAGACAAGATACCTCTGTCAACGTTAATAAGAAGCAAGGTTATCTCACTGCTATGTTTGGGTCAGAAAAATGCTGACGTTTCTCAGAAGACACATGGCTAAAGAGATAATGAAGTAACTGAAGAGCTACCACTTTTCCCATAATCTTTCACCAGTATGAGAAGATTAATGATAGAATGATAAATGGCCTCTTCATCTAAAGGAACTGAGGGATTCTTTTCTTTTTTTTTCCTTTCTCTGTTTTTCTTGTTTAGAATTCAGACAGTATTTTAGGAGACTAAAGTTTTCTTGATCTCACTGAAAATGTCATTTTTATGGATATGTGCAGTGCCACTCTAAAGTAACACACTTTTCAAAAATCTATCTAAAGCAAGAGATAACAACTCCTCCCAAAACCTACATGTCTATTGGGATGAACTAAAATTTGCTCAGGACTGAGGACTCTGGCTGGGTTAGACCCATTTAACTCAGATCTCCATAAAAAGCATGTGCTGATGGCTCTGTGTGTTTTATGTTTCTACCCATCCTCAACTAGCCTGACTGTGATTCTCTTTCTTTCTCTGAGCCATGGAGGTAGCAGCATGAGACACAGAACAGCAGTAGATTGCCACATTGGTGGTTGGGTTGTCGATAACTTAATAATAAAGAGGGTCCCTTCCCCTCACAAAAGAAAGGCAGTAGTGAAGCGAGCATGCCTGTTACAGCAAGAGCCCCTTTCTGCAGCCACAGTCCAAGTTCTCTTACTTACCGTCATCGCCAAAGCCCACGATGGATAGAGAAAATATCTCCCCTGCTCCCCCTTCCATCTCCCCTTCTGGCCCTTTTTTTCATCTGTCTTCTGTCCAGTCAGTCAAAGAGTCAGAAACGTTTTGTTGCACCAGTTTTGCTTTTGGCTGGTTTTTTTCCTTCTGTTTTATCTCTGAAAAATAGAAATTTTCTATTTTGTTTTGACAGTGTAACGTGAGATTTTGACTTCACCTCTTGACTTATGTATTTGCTTTAATACAAGCCAAGACACAAACAATGGTTTTTGAGTGGGATCTAAATTAAAGATGACATTTGATTGGTCCTCCCATTCCTGCCACCAGAACTGGCCTCATCCTGCAAGCCCATGGGCACTCTATAGGACTTCAGACGGGGGGGACATCTACAGAGGAGAACAAATGTGTAACTGTAGTAAGAGTCAATATACTCCTTGCTAGTTGTATGTGGCTAGTACAGTGGTAGTTACGCAGCAATGATAACGTGCATTTCACCATGCAGTGGCAATCAAAGTAGGTATAGAAGCTTTCTGGAGCATTTACAAGCACATACCATTGTACATTGACTACTTTTTTCAGCATAGCTGTCAGAGACTGGTTTAGTCCCTTCTGAGTGTCTTCAATCTCCTAAAACTTAAAAAGAAGCTCTTTAGTTCCTTGTCTTTTAAAGCAGGGAGAAATACAAAGGAAGTTTACATGTAAACCTTTGGTGTATGCGATATAGCAATACTCCTTCCCTAGCATAGTCTCTTCTTCTTCTTCCTCCATAAATAATGTGCCCTTTATTCTTATTGTTTTCCAGGTCAGTTTGACCTAACAGGTTGTTCCTTGTCACATTTTCCTTCCTGTCACCCTCCAAATTGCCAGTACCCATTTTCTACACTTCAACAGAACCATATCTGGAACTTTTATGCACCTGGGAAAGACAAGATTAGCCATCCAACCTTCTTACTTGCCTACCAGTGACATCATGCCACCTTTTGCCTGATAATCCAAACAACCCCTAATCCTCATTTTAGACAGTTTGTCAAGAAACTCCTGAACTCTTCCTCTTCCCAAAGCCCTCCTTATATTCCTGCATCTTCCAATAACTTGTACTTACTTACCCTGCTACAGTTGTAGTCCAGTACTGACTGTGGGTTTTACCCCATATGCAGGGAGAAGAGATCCATTTCTCCTTCCTTCCAGAAATTTTTGTGGTTTGAAAAAATATCATGTGCTCCTCTCCATCTTCTTCTTTTTTTTTTTTGGCTATGCAATTCCAGTTTGGTTTGTGATCTCAGATGGCGGTTTTTAGGTATCTAATAATTCTCGTAACTTCCTTTTAAAGTGTCTCCGTCTGATCGAGATCTTTCTTTAGGGGAGGGCCCCAAATTCAATATAGCCCTTCAGCCTTGAGTCCCTTGAATCTTGATCAAAGTTGTGCAGAATGGAAATATTACCTCAAGTGCCTTGCTGCCTCCTGGTATAATATTTGGATTCACCACAGCGGTATGACATTTTTAACTCATGACTCATATGTATTAGCTTGTGGTTCAGTAGAACCCCTGACCCTTTTCTGTATAACAGCTTTCTAGCCAGCTGCTCCTCATTCTTTATTTATGCAATTGACTCAGCTTGCCTACGTGAAGTACCATGCACTTCCCCCTATTCCATTTCAGCTCATCTTCCCCAGGTTTCCAAGATAATTTTGAATTCTGCTCTTGTCATCCGGCACATCTAGCTTCCTCCCTCTCAACTTGCTAATGCCTTAAGGGTGGTGATCATTAATGAACAACGAGCAGTACAGGGCAGCTCCATATATCACTCTATTTTGATAGGGAAACCGATAATTACGTTCTGTGCAGAGGTTTCAAATAATTTTGCACACACATTGTCACAGATTTTTGCAGACCATGCTTTCTTTACTTTTGAGGAAGTCAGGAGTGACAGGGTCAGAAGACTTCCTAAAGTCAAGACACAAGGGATTCAGTACCTCTTCTCTGGCATGCTATAGAACAAAAGTAAGTTGGTTTGACACAATGGTTTCCCCAAAAAATCCATTCTGGAACTATTTGTCTCCACAATAACTTCCAAGTGTTTAGAATGGTTGAGGGAGCTTTGGTCTAACATCTTTCTAAAAATTTTGGTTGCCCAATATAGCCATACTTCACTGGTTTCTTCAGTTTTTAAAAATAAACATCTTGGCATCCCTCATGATAAGCACCATCTCTGACAACCCCACACCGGCCTCGCTTATTGCAACTGGATTCAGATCTTGGATGGTCAATGTGTATTCACTAAGAGAGAGGTATTGGCAACATTGACTTGAATTATTTAAGGGAACAAAATAAACAAGTCACCAAATTATGATTCTGGCTTGTCAGTAGTATTAAGAAATGGTGGGAAAAAACATTTCTACCCATATTCTATGATGATTTATAGTGTTTTTGAATATAAAAGCTTAATTTCAGCTGTAGGAATCATTCCCATTTTTCTAAATTTGCCCCAAATTAATTATTATTTCTTTTCCCTGAAAAAAAGGTATTTTTCAGAAAATCTATCTTTAAGAAAAGTGAAAGAAGTAGCGACTTTTACTCTAGATTGCATAGTCTTAGCACACATATAACTTAATTCAGCATGGATCCACAGTACATTCCAGGCCTATCAAGACAACTTTGTTCGTAATGTGATTTTCAGTGTTTGTGAGAATAGGTTATTGGTTAAACAGATGGGGGAAGAGGGGAGTGAAGAGAGCTTTTGAAGTTATGAGATCATAGAAAATTTATTCTGATGGTTGAATCAGGGGACTTGAAAACTGGTGATAAAAAAAGGATTTTGCAATTTCTCATGTCTAGTTAAATTTGTATCTACTCAGGGCATTGCCCTTATACTGCAGCTGAAAAACTTGTAAGACATCCAAGGTTACACTGCAGCAGGGAAACTTCGCTGGCTTGTAATAAATTTAAACCAAGAGGCCCCCTAAGATATTGAGACCAAATCTGAAATAGTCTATCTGACAGGTTAAGGAAAAGCAAATGATCCTATGTGAAAGGACGCATTTTGCTGAATGAGCACTCAGGAGTCACTTTGCTAAAAGATACTAAAAGTGACGTCAAAACAAATATTCTTATTTGTGTCTGCAATTATGATTTATACTCAGTATAAAGCACCAGAAAAAAAAAAAAATTCCACACAGACTAAATGGGTATAATTCTGGTTGCTTGCCCCCAATTAGAAGGAAAATACCCCTCTTTTGTCACGAGTTCAGCATGCTAAGACCTGTTTTTGTCACAACTGTTATCCAGAAACGGAGATACTAAGAAATGGTTCTAGTTTTGAAAGTGCTGGTATGTGGCAATAAATTTGTGTGTCAAAAGTGGCAAGTAAGGGTCTCTGTAAGAGCTATAGCAGTTTAGTACACAAATATTGCTACAGGTATTTAAATAACTAAATGTGGAGATATGTATCTCCCTTTTATCACTTCAACAGTTTTGATGTCAACTATTTCACCCCACTTAAAAGGTCAGATTTGCAAATTTATTTATTTATTTATTTATTTATTTATTTATTTATTTGGCCAATTTTATTTAGACATCATATGTCCCCATCAGGAGCATCATGGACACATCAGTAGCTTGGGCATGTATCCTCTCCAAAAGCCACAGACAAAACTCCTGCTTCTGTCAAAAGGAGTTAGAATGCTGTCAAGCTAATGGGTTGCATTTTTTTAGACCAAGAATTCTCACTTCTAACCACAGCTCCACTAGGCCACACTAACGATAGAACAACAATAATAATAATGATAAAATTCAGCAACGCATAAAAACTTGTAGAACAGTAATAGTGGTGCTTTTGCCATTTTTATGAGGCACTAATCTAGTTGCCTCAAAAGGAAGCAGATTATGGTCTCATAAAACAGCACAATGGAGCTATGGTATAATGACTTTAGTAGGTACAGCAGCAGCTTTACTACAGCTCCTCTCTCGACAAATTGTATGATGTGGGATGATAAGTATAAATATAAAATCAATCTAAATTTTATTTGATTGTGATTTCCACCTTATCAGGACAGAAAGAGATCACAAGAGAGCATGAAGTAGCAAAGACAAATGCAAAAACCCAACCTATAATAAAAGACAAGCTAACACTTTTAGCTGCCTAACTGTAAAAATATCTCAGCAGACGCCCAGAACACTAAAGGTATTTACACAATTCATACAAAGTAACAGCTTTAAAAGCAA
>NW_010518242.1:0-25958 GCF_000687285.1 Phaethon lepturus | reverse complement strand
GAAAGAGTGAAAAGGCAGAATTAAGTAAATGGAAGTACCCCTTCAGAAGCTGTCATCAGTTTGTTTCATTTCTCTGTATGGAAGGATATTAAAAACATGCCTTTTAAATTACTATATCACACATTTTATGCCAGACTAAGAAAAAAGGTAAAATAAGAATTTTTCTTGATTATATATTGTTTACTGCTTTGTGATATTGCAAAAGAGTAATTATACATACGTCATTTTATATATTCATACAAAATGAATACTAAGAGAATAAGATTCAGTATCCCACTTATTTGTAGTACAAAGACTGATAAACAATATATAGCATGTATTTACTAAGGGCCTGATCCAATGTTCAAAAAGTCCGCTGGATGAATTTTTGCATCAGCTACCAATATAATCTCATAGTGTTGCCTTTATTTTTTGTGTGATTTTGAATCTAAAGGTCACACAAGGACCTGTTTTTATTTTAGTGGTTGTATAGTATGTAGCAGTGTGAAATCCAGGTCGACAATTGCAGTGTCTCAATTCTAAAAACCTGGATTTCACATGATGATCTCTGATCATCCGTGATAGGACTGTGAAAATTGAAGTTCCTCACAAATTTTTTAAACTTCTCATTGGACTTACAGTTCTATTTCAGAGCCATTAAAAAGCAGTTTAGAGGGAGAGTAACAGAATATTTATTATTGACCAGTGCTTCAATAGCATTGTGATTTTTGACAGTCTTATGATGTACAAGCCACAGGTATACGAATATCCTTGCAAAATCAGCCCTACCTGGTTCCATTTTAATGCTGCTCTGAGTTTTGGACTCTCCTGCTGCTTCCAAAAACCATTTCCATTAAACATCTCCCATGGTTGTAAGGCAGACCCTCATACGAACCATGATCAAGTATACCTCTCCGTCCCTCTACATTGCTAAATTACTATTTGTGTTCTAGGATTAAGACCGTTAAGTGCCAGGAGAACAAACGACAGTACCTGCTCTGAAGAGTCTATAAGCTGAAACTTACGATTTGCAAATTCCTAGGATACCTCGTTCATGCACAACCCTGCTCTCTGAAGATGATCACTCAAGCAGCAAGCTTACTCGCGCATATATTTTCTGTCCACACAGCTGCTGCAGAAGTAGCTCTTATGGAAGTGGGCATTGCTGTGCTAAACATGCCAGGTGTTTCACATGGTCTGCAGGATCTCATGAATGCTCTCTATCTTTATAGATTGATGGGTAGGTAGGTAGGTAGGTAGGTAGGTAAGCAGTTATACATAGTCAATACTTCATTTGTTTCCCTCTTCCATGGCTTCATCCCTGCAAGCTCCATGAGTCAACTGCTACCTTGTCTGCTTTCAGCTACACTAGGAACAACTAACTGTTCACCATTGTCTCCTTGTACCACCTGATTTTGTTTTCAGCCACAGACTTTTTTTTAATAGCAGCATGAAATCAGTCTAATGAATGAACTGAAACAACAATGCAACAAGTCCTTTAGATTACAGATGTTCGCAAGCCCTGCCTCTAGAACCGTAGCTTACAGAGATGAGTAAGATTTGGATTTTTGGAGGGGATGAATATGGCAGTTCAAGTAGGTTTTAGCAAGGCATTTACTCACTCAGCGTTGCAAAGGTGCTGTGATACCTACAATCATCTGCTACAGGAATTTACCTCAGGTTTTTTTATACAGCCCCCTCTGTTGCTGTAGGTTAGCACCAAAATGATCATAAAAATGATAGGTGACAGCTAGGAGGGAACCTTTCAGGTATTTTGAGGGTCTTATACTGAGCAGGGTAATGTCAGATAGCATTGTCCCTGGTGAGACTGGGAAACCCAAGACTGCTTAGCTGAAACTGAGCTTGATAACGGCTGTATACGCAGAAGATCTGGTGGAACAGGACAAAAGGTATCATCGGGAATGCAAGGGCCAAACATGTGGGATGTTTAAATGCATGTATCTACCAGAATCAGAGCTGTAAAGAAAAAAATCTGTCTGTTAGCAAATAGAAATCAGTTAAATATATATCTGTGTCATAAATTACTTAGAGTACCTAAAGATCTTTGAGTTTTAGCTGCTGGATTGTCTCTGCCTCTCATCCCTTCCTTAAAGTTTCTTTCTCTTTTATATAATCAGAAGTAAGGATACGTGGCCTGGGCAGCATGATGTAATTGTTGTGGCTTGCAACAACCAGGCAGCTGTCTAGCAGCAGCATACACTGACACAGAAGCAAAGTTATCTTACTTTTATGTAAATTCCATCTTTGACCTGCATGCAGCTGGCAGTACGTATTTCATTGTGTTCACTGCGTTTTCATTACACCCCTTGTCATTTGCTGAAAGGTATTTTAACTTCATTTAAATCTCCTTGTTCCTCAGAAATGTCAATAAATGTCATTGTTATCATCAGTTTTGTCCTGGCTTGGCTTTTCTGAGTTTTCTGTCTTTAGATTTGATTAAAATTGGGAAATAAATAGCAAATAACATATTGATTGCACACTGGGAAAGGTTGCAGATAATTTATTATCTGGTGAGCATGATACAAAGGCTTTTTCTACCAGAATCTTCAGACTAAAAAAATTCATTCTGATGGGGAAGAGGGGTTAGTAACTATTGTTTACTGCAAAGTAGTTTTGCAAGTCTTTGTTTGGTCATCTATAGACCATAAATCAAGTTAAGATCAATGGTAGTTACCCCATACTGTTAGTTTAGCAGACCTTAAAAAAGAGGCTAGTAGAGATTATTAAATCTGAAATCAAAATGCCTTGCTTAAAGGGGAAAAAAGAAAAGATCAACAGACATTGTCTGTGAACACTAATCTAAATCGTAATTCATTGTATTAGCAGTAATATCATTATATTGCTTTATCCAGCCTTACAGAAGAGTGAGTATTTAGAGCTATGTGTCCTAAATGGACATATTTTCATTCTCCAGTGCTGCATCACTAGCCAAGAGAGTGAAAACTTAACCCTCCAGTATAAGCTTCCACACTTTTCATCATACCAATGACCCCTCAAGAATCTTCCTGCTTTCAAACTTTTCCATGACTGGGAAAATCTGAGCATAACAACGGTAATGATTTAGAGGAAGCAAAGAAAGACAAAACTAGGTAAGGCATCCATCAGGTCCTTCAGTCTTTCCTGTTTACCTCTCGAAGAGTCTAATGCCCATTTAGTCTAGAGAAGGTAATTTACAATTTCAATTGTAATTACTTTTAGAGTCTCTGCCTCTAAGTGCTGTTACAAGAGCCCCTCTCCTCATGTTGATCTTATGCCCCTTGTCACTAATGGCAGTGGGAACCACCCTCTGTGACAATCTTGCTCTGGTGGCTGCAGGGCCAACATTTTGAGCACATTGTATTTGGCAGGAGGGCTGCCTTCCACTTCTGGCAACTCAGGACAATGCCTGATTCACAAGTGGAGATTCCAGGTATTACTATAACCCAAATAGTAATCAGAAAACCTCTTAATATGTCTGGTGGTCTGAAGAATCACCATTATCTTTTGTTCCCCTGAAATATCAACAGTGTTGCTGTTTATTAAGAGTACAGGACAGCTCAGGTAAGCAACTGTTCTACCACACGATACGAAATCGCAGAATTTCAGCAAACCCAAGCGGAGCATTACCAGTAACGGAGCTGTGGGTGGAAGTTGGACCCCAACCACAAGCTGTCTTCCCACCTTCAGCCCCCCCAGAATCACAGTAACTGTTCTGTGGCTCAAATGGATTTACAGGCTGGATGCCAATGCATGCCATTGATGATAAGCCTCAGTAGCACAGGAGAAATATATGGCACTTTTCCAGGAATAACCGAGACACTTACCCCACTTTTATCCTCTCTGAGTACCCGACAATCTTTAATCTGCTCATTCTCACTCCTTACCCACTGAAGGTAAGGAACGGTCACAACCCACATCTTCAGAAATAACATTTTGCATCATATGGGATCATTTGCTGAGCAGGTTAAAACAGGTTTTGTGGTTACTATAGCATCAAATTCAAGAGGCTCTGAATTATTCAAACAGTTCTCCAGTGTGGACAGACCTGGCTCCTTGTACGGCAAGTGCAGAGCAGCAGCAACACATAAGCAACTAACATGCTAAAAGGCGCCAGTTTAGGCATGTTGGTCCCTACAAGGCACACATAGCGTCTATTGCTGCAGCCTTGCTATTTGTAGAAGATAGCAGCAATACATATTAATCATTCCATTTAAGAGACATAGATGAACAACACAGCAACACTGACATACTCATGTAATATCCACGTAATAACAGCTCATGCTCAGTACCTGGCCCTAGCTTCTGATCAGATTTTGCATGCACCTCCACAGTCAGGAAGGCTGCCACTCTAACGTGACACTATGAGTCAAACGGTGTATTAACAGATGATTAGTAGTAATACAATGTAAGCCATTCTAGTTGTATTGGAGGGCCTGAATTTGATACCTCTGGAGCATTTAGGACAAAACCAGTATGTGGTAAAATATGAGAGGATTAAACTTCTGGGCATTTATAAAGAATAAATTTGTTTTCATCCACAAAGTTTGTGTGCAGTCATAGAACAGAGTTATAATTTATTACAGGAAAAGAATCTTGTAGAAAAGGACTAGCCAGAAGAGCTGTCTCAATGACAAGAGAGATAGAAAGGAACTGTCTAGAGATGAGACGCTCTCATGTAAGGTTTTGAGCTATGTGAAATTTGTTCTGTGTTTTATTCATTTGTAATATAAGGGGGTCATGGTACATTTACTAGAGCCCAGATGGTTGTATTGCTCTTGAGCTACTGCTTTTTTACTAATGTAAAAACAGAAATATAGAGCATGTAGGAAAAATAGCTTAGATTTGAAGGTGAACAAAATGGCAAACAGCACAGAATCATCCCTATGCTTCCATTTCAAGCTGAACAGTGGCATTAGCCTGCGAACCTCAGTTCCCAACCTAATTGCCTCTGTATCCAGACCCCTTCTTTCACCAGCAGGCTGCTAATGGCATTGCTATTAAAGAAGAAACAGACTCTTACATCAGCTGCGGTCCTTTTGGGACAGATTCTATAAAAGTAACTAAAAGATAAACATTACTGAAGTTACTCTGTTTCTTGCCCTAGATTATTCAGACAGTGCCAATGACCCAAGCAACAAAAGGCTACTCATCATCAGTTGCAATCAACAGGGAAAGATAGTTATTTAGCATAGAAACACATCTCTCGTTTCATCTTCCAACATTTCTAGCCAAGATAGAAAGGGATTTTCAAGAACATCTAAGAGATTTCAGCAACACAAATTCCACTGAAACTAATAGGACTTTTACTCCTAGTTGCTTTTCACTCTCCTCATTAAGTCTGAGGTATTTTCACCGGATTTGTACCTAGATTACAAATGTCTGCAGCATTTCACAAGGTACAATTAGATTTAACAGCTTCTTGCACTGCTCAAATATTAGTACAATCTAGCAACTCGCAAAGACTAAATCCAGATGCACCAGTTTCATGTCCTGACCACTAAGCTGCCCTCAAGCATTTGTAAAGGAAGAACATGTCGTCTATCAGAATGAAACCTCACTGGTACGGGCAATATACTTGGCTCATAACAAACACAGAGCGTGATCACTAGAACTTCATTTCCCTGGAGTTCACACATATCTTGAACTACTAGAAATTAGTGTAAGACTTCTAACTGAAAAGATAAGCAAAGGAAAACCCTGGAATAAGGGATCTTTGCATGAGTATTATTATTCTGTGTTTCCATTGAAGCTTCTTATTCTTTCCATCATTGTGCTTCAGGCAATGACAAACCCCTTCACCCTAAAAACAATCAATGGGATGTTTGAAATGGTATGTGGGGGAGGGGGATGCGTGTATATAAATTTTTTTCTGATTTCCCATGGCACCCACTTAGCAATGATTCCATGGCACCCTATCTACGCACTGGGCAGCACCTGTATTTTAAACCGCAACATTGCACCACTTCAAAGCTAGAATAGATTTGCTCCCTACACTCCCGATTGTCTGCTAATGCCTGCTGCTGACACAGAGGCAATGGCCAATCTATTGACTGAGCAGAGTGTTGATGGACCCCAGAGATGCTTCTCTGCCCCCGCTGTGATGAGAGGGCAAAAGGAGAAGAAACAGAGTCCATTAACAACTTGAGGAGGATGTCAAGGGATTAAATATTGTTCTGAGTTTCAGTATGAGATATGGAATGAGTCAGAGCTCCAGCTGATCCACTGGGAAGAAGGAGCAGGCTGCAGAGATAGATAGGGAGGAAGAGGCTGCAGAGGGAAGGTGAGTAAATGATGCTGCAGAGGAAGAGAGGAAGCTTGGTTCAGTCCAAACCTTCAGGTACAACCCCTGTCGAGACGAAACATGTAGTTGAGTTAATTCACACATAACCTCTCCTGTGGCCCTTGAAGGGTGCGATTTACACTCTTGCAGTCCCCCCTGTGCCCAGCATTAGGGAAGGGCTGATCAGGAATGCACAACCTCCCTGTTTCTCTTGGCTTTCCCTTTGCCCATTGCCAGTGGAAATACCCAGAGCATGAAGGGGCAGTACCCGCTCTGCAAGCACACGCGGAGTCAGCAGGGAGGAGAGCTGCGCTGTTAATCTATCTGCTTGGCTGAGTTACACAGAGTCACAATTTAGTTCCTCTTGACTATCTGCAGCTTGAAGTTCATGTCTGAAAAGGGATCTGGAAAGTCCCTCATCAGGCAGACAGTCTTCTGAGGTCCAGATCTGGCAGTGAGCAGCACAACTTTTCCTTACACACTTTATTACAGTTAAACATCTGGTTCTTAACCCTTCTCTGACTTCCAGACCCTTGTATCTTTTCATTGTTCATTTCACTAAACCACCTTCTTTTTTAGATAAGTTGTCGTTCAGAAAACCCTTATGCAACACTCAGCATTGCGAAGTTTGCTGAAATTAATTCAATTCATTAATCAAGCAGAGAAAAATGCATCATATCTGTACTGTCTTGGTGAATGTCACAGAGTGTAAAACAAAAGAAATGTTTAATTACACTGTCACTAAGGCTTATTCAGCCCCCCCACCATCCTCCTCACCACAGTACAATGACAATAATGAAGATAATCAGGAAGTTGGTGTTTATAAATCAATTAATACCTCAATTAATGCACTGCTTAATGTGCTGCCTCAAGCAGCTATTATTGGCAGTACATGTCAGTTAATTGTTTCCTTCCTACCCCACTGGCCTAGTGGGAATGTATTGGCAGAAGGCACCTCTTATATTCATCTTGCTGATATTGAGAAGGGTGCTGGATTCTTGCACTTGCGGGTGGTGGGATGCAATAACCAGTATGCCTCCCTGCTTCACCGCCTGACGATACAGACTTGCTCCCTGACATCCCACCATAAGCAGAGGGTGAAACAAATTCCTTTGCAACGTAAGGCACGTAACCAAGGACGTTGCATTTCAGACTGCATCACACCCAGCCCCTTCTCCCTGGCAGCAGTATCAAGGCCTGCTGAGGGACTACGTAAGTCCCAATACCAGGCTAACAATTGATGCTGTAGGACATATCTGATGTATCAGTAGGGACCCTATACCTTTCAAAAACTGTTAAATGAGTATTCTATGAAGTAGCTGTGAATAATTGCAACCTGTTTTCCCTCAACACAGCAGCACACCACAAATCAGAAGTTAGCCTCAGAGGTGTAGTCACAGAAGAAGTTAATGTCACGGTGAGGTAAAGGACCTTATGGGCTCCTGTCCATCAGTCTCCTATTTTAGCCCTGCTGCTTTTCCTGAGTTTCACTTCCTTTCAGTGTTGGTACATAAAACACAGACTTACCAATCCAGATCAAGCTTGATTGCTAGTGAAACTTGACAATGCACCTTGTAAAAGTCTATCAATCACTGGTATAAGATGTTGTCTTGCCTTTTCTCCTCTGATGCTAAGTACAACAATGACCTGTGATTTTAAGCAAAATGGTAGCAAGTTTTGCACAATAAATTTTTCACATGACCACACACTTGATTCTTCAGCATTAGTTAGTGCAGCTGTCAGTATATATTAAGTATAATCTTGCATTAAAATGGTATGAGGTGAATTATCCATTCAGATAACAGCAGAGGTTTTTGGAGGGACAAGGTTAGGATTTGCTTCTATCTTGGGCTGTAACTAGAATGTTGTGAAAAAAAGACATTTTTCTTTTTTGGGGGGTTGGTGTTTTTGTTTGTGGTGTTTGTTTGTTTGTTTGTTTGTTTTGTTATCTCTCCATATATACAGAGAAAAGAAACAGCACTGCATAAAATAGATTTGTTCAGTTCCAATCTCCACCTTGCTTTCAATCTTTCACAGAATCACAGAATCACTAAGGTTGGAAAGGACACTTCCTGAAGTGAGAAGACACCATCTTAAATTTCATTGTTGCTAAAAAAAAAAAAAAAAATTTTTCTGCTATGAGAGGTTGTTATAGACTAGCAATCAAGTTCCAATTCTACTTAGCTACATAATTGTTCTAGTTAAATTGTATTACTTTGAGTGTATGACGTATCAATTCATGGGCTTTTATATAATTAAAGTGCAATAAATCAAAGCAATTTGTTGCTGTATTACATGCAGACACTTACGAGAGAGCTTGTAGTTTTATTTCTCTTTGCCTTTTTCTTCCCTGTCCTCCTCCAGCTTCTTATCCTAAATATCACATATGGCAAATTCCTTCTCTCCTCTGTTACCTCTCCTTCAGCATTGCCTTGCTACTGCTCTTTCATGTTCCTTTCCAGAAATGTCTTGGCTCAGAGGCAATCAATGAATCATGCCCAGTATCTCCTCCAGTATTCTTCAACCTGACACAAAAAGTTTTGTACCTTTGTACATGCAAAACCTGTATAATAGTATATGGAAATAATTTGTCTAATTTTAAATTCTGTAATATCTAAGTTTTCACACACATCTTACAAGAGCCTATGTCTTTATAGATATATCTTCAATAAAAGACAAGTCATACACAAACGTAAAACAAAGTAGCAACAAGATATTAATGCTGAACATCCTCCACACAAAACCAAGAAAACCTCAAAAACCCAAAACAGCAAATGCAAAAAAGATAGTGACGTAAATGCAGTCAGTCCAGAAAGTCCTCGTATGTGGAGAAACCGCATCCATCATCAGAGAAGGTATTAACTCTGAAAAGCTTCTTTATTAAGTAAGGCACTGAAGAAATGAAATACATACCACAATGTACTAGAAAACACAAATCAGAAAAAACAAATTCTGAAGCTGTGAAATCGGTGGTGAATGTGGAGCACATGATACTTTCAAAGACACTCTGTATTGACTGAGCACTGCTTCAAATGAATGGAAAAGAGCTCTCAGCAGCTGAGGGAGCTGAGCTAGTTCAGTGCTCAATACCTCTGAAAAGCTCTCTGTGTAGCATGCAAACCCCAGCAGTTTTCAAACTTGCAAAATACTGAATCATAACATACACTTCCACCCTCCAAAGTCCTGGGTTTTCAGTACTGGTGCAGTTTACAGAGGCACGCAAGTTTTTAATGGGAAATACTTGCCAAAGAGTCATTTTTGTCTCAAGTTAACCACATTAATAAAAAATTATTTGAAACATATGCAGCCTGTGCAATCTGAGCACTGGAAAAAGGGGCAATAGTTCAAAACTGAAGGAGCATGCCACTCCCCAAGCCAAAAAGAAGGTATATAGTCATGGTTTGAACCACGATAGTTGGCTTCAGGTTGCAATAACTGAAAACTTTAAAGCTCCAACACCCGCTCCCTGTTGGGGAAAACACCTTCTTCAGGACTTTTTTTTTTCCTGCTGCAAAAACACAAGGTTGCTTTTAATCTAAACCGAAACTGTTTCACAGGAATGAACTCTTTCATGTCATGTAGTTTACTTGTAGTTTTCGAGGAATTTAAACCAAAAGAATTGTCACCTTTCACAAATACACAAGAGCCTTAAACTATACCAAAAACATCCCTCTCCAAAAAGGCAGGGCTATCCACAGATACACTTCTTAAAGGTAGAGGTGTAAAGTCTCAGGACTGATCAGCTGGAGCATGATAGCATACACAACCTGAAATATTCTGCTCCTTTCTGAACTTTTCATTAATGGACTTCATGGAAGAGAATTTCCCAAGTCTGGAGGTGCAGCTGATACTCAAATGCACCGAAGAAATACTGGAGGAGATACTGGGCATGATTCATTGATTGCCTCTGAGCCAAGACATTTCTGGAAAGGAACATGAAAGAGCAGTAGCAAGGCAATGCTGAAGGAGAGGTAACAGAGGAGAGAAGGAATTTGCCATATGTGATATTTAGGATAAGAAGCTGGAGGAGGACAGGGAAGAAAAAGGCAAAGAGAAATAAAACTAGTTCCAGGAAATGGAGAAAGAGACAGCAGTAACAAGACTAAGGAAAGAAAAGAACGAAAATAAGGAAAGAATGGCCATATTTAACTCAGGATGACTATGGGCATCTGGTAATAAGCCTGTCATCATGTACTGGGTTTGCGTGGCAAGGTTTTGGTAGCGGGGGCACTGCAGGGGTGGCTTCTGTGAGGAGCTACTAGAAGCTTCCCCTATGTCCAATAGAGCCAATGCCAGGTGGCTCCAAGATGGACCTGCCACTGGCCAAGACAAAGCCAATCAGTAAAGGTGGTAGTGCCTCTGTGATAACATATCTAAGAAGGGGGAAAAAATGTCATACAGCAATTGCAGCCAGAGACAGGAGTGAGAGTATGTGAGAGCAAGAGCCCTGCAGACACCCAGGTCAGTGAAGAAGGAGGGGCAGGAGGTGCTCCAGGAGCAGAGAGTCCCCGGCAGCCCCTGGTGAAGACCCTGGTGAGGTCGGCTGTGCCCCTGCAGCCCATGGAGCTCCACGCTGGAGCAGATCTCCACTTGCAGCCCATTGAGGGCCCCACGCCAGAGCAGCTGGATGTCCAAAGGAGGCCGTGACCCCGTGGGAAGCCCATGATGGAGCAGGCTCCTGGCAGGACCTGTGGACCCCGTGGGGGACCCACGCTGGAGCAGTCTGTTGCTGAAGGATGGCACCCCATGGGAGGGACCCAGGCTGGAGCAGTTTGTGAAGAACTGCAGCCCCTGGGAAGGACTCATGTTGGAGAAGTTCATGGAGGACTGCCTCCCATGGGAGGGACCCCACGCTGTAGCAGGGGAAGAGTGTGAGGAGTCCTCTCCCTGAGGAGGAAGGAGCAGCAGAGGCAACGTGTGATGAACTGACCACAGCCCCCATTCCCCGTCCCCCTGCGCTGCTTGCGGGGAGGAGGTGGAGCGTTTGGGAGTGAAGTTGAGCCCGGGAAGAAGGGAGGGGTGGGGGGAGCAGGTGTTTTAAGAATTAGTTTTTATTTCTCATTACCTTCTCTGATTTGATTGGTAATAAATTAAACTAATTTCTGCAAGTCAAGACTGTTTTGCCCATGACTGTAATTGGTGAGTGATCTTTCCTTGTCCTTATCTCAACCCATGAACTTCTTATTATACTTTCTCTCCCCTGTCTAGCTGAGAAGGGGAGTGATAGAGTGGCTTTGGTGGCAACCTGGTGTCCAGCTACTGTCAACCCAACCACACATCAGTAGAAATGAAGGGAAGAGCAGCATACATTTTGCCACTCTGGGGCACAATAAACACATAATCCAGACATAAAGAATTAGTCAGATTGTGGTCTTAAAAATACTAGTGAATGCTCATATTTGTATAAATAACAAAGTGGAGATGAGTAAGAATAAGAGACGGGATATGCAGTAAAAAAGCAGACTGATTTATATGCTCCACTGAGAAAGCCTTTCAGTGCTGAGGACAAGAAAACAAACCACCAGAGTGAAAAAATGGACATGCCAGTTCTACACAGTAAAGATTTTTAGAGTCATGGACCGTTACAGTGCCTCCTGTGAGGAGAAGCTGCAGTTACGCTTTCTTATCAAGCAGAAAAGGTACCAGTCTCCTGGCTGAACTAATAAATTACTTCTGAATAGCTCCAAATCTATCACATCACTCTTACCAAGCAGCTCCAAATCCAACACAAGTTACTACTGAAATGTGAAACAGGGAGAGAAGTTTGTTGGTAGAGCCCAGAAGACAGAAAGAAAAGAATGACAGACAGGACTTTCCATCAGCAAGAACCAGTTAACATGTCTCCATAGATGATTACTTAGAGATGAGGTCATCAAACAATACTTCTGGTAAAATGGATCAAGGTAATTGCACATGGTTGTGTGTTGAAGAGATTGTAATTTTGCAGGGGGCAAAACAACCCACAAACAAAACAAAACAAAACACAAGAACAACAACAAAAATAGCATGTATTAACACTATCCAGCAGGCCCATGGGGAGCCAAACCCACTTTTATAAATACAGATTGTTCAGTCTTTAATGCTTTAAGCGCTATATAAATGCTAAAAATAGATGACTGGTTGCTCTCCCTGTGACACTACTTCTTTCTCCAACAGTGCATACTTATGCCTAAACATTGACTATACAAAATAAGGTGGTTTTTTTCTCCCACTCTCTCTTCTTGCACAGGTAATTATCTAGGCATACCCTTCAAGGGGATCATCACCACCTCTTATGAAACATCTATTTAGTGTAAGTCACTAAACACTCACAGTTACAATTATTGCCACTGGGAAAAAGACATGGGTGGGGTTTTTTGTTTTCATTCTTATTACTTTTATTTCTCTAAGTGTTCCTTCATATGGAGAAAGATACAAGTAGGAACTTTCTTTGTACTTTTGATTATCTGCTGTTGTAACAAGTGCTCCGGGGATGTTAATTAAAAGCCATTGTGATGCCTCATGTCCCTGACCAAGGGTATTAACTTAGCAGAACACACATTATCTCCTGTGTCTCAGAATTGGAAAAACTGTGCTCATACAACTTTTACTTTTTCTCATTTGTTTAACACTATTTCTGTCCCCTAAGAAGTGAGTTATTGAAAGATTAATGTCAATGACCATCATGCGTCTATTTTGTGAAGTTGAAAAAACCTCACAAAGGATCCTTGAACATAGCTGCCTTGGACATCTTAATGCAATCTTTACTGTTAAGCTTCCTAGATGATTTCCTATGCAATAGATGTAAGATTTTTATGCAATTTCTAGCTTGTTTCTTACAATACATGAATGACAGCATATCTTAAGTGCTATATTTGTAGAGTGTAAGCCGCAAAGTGTTTTTCAAGTAATCATGAGATCTAAAGTGGGTTGCTTACCATGACCGAGTAATGTATTCTAGAGATATGAGTGCTTTTGTATATTTAACATTGTGATTTTCACTTTGATCTCAGTTACTGCATTTAAAAGTATTCTAATCTTGGAGTTTTATAGCTCATCTGGAAAGTTTATCAAGCAAAGCTTTCATGAAACATACACATACACTTAGATATACCACATACTCTTATTTCTTCTTTTTGGTAATCATCAGCCTCTTCCTCGCCTTCATGACATTTTCTATCAACTGTCACATCTCTTACCCGTGCTTCAGATAGCCCGTTTTAAAAACAGTTGCAGTCTTCCTAAACTGTTGTGAATTTTGCAGCTTACTAAGCTAGTTAATAAACAGGAATGGAAAAAAGTGTCCCCAACAATACTATACATATCACAATACTTTGCTTAAGGTATGTGCCACTATACAAAAAAAACCAAGATATTTGCAACTGTTTCAAAATGAAATCAGCTCTGACAGAAGAAGATCAATTGTTTTTAATGAACAAGGAGCATGTCAAAACCACTGAAAATTCAGGGTAGCCGAATACACATTTCAAAGTTTTCTCTCTACTTCTTTTTTTAATGATAATGAGTTGATTGACATACTCCCCAGAGGGGCAGACTTCTGAGCGCTGGTAACATCACCAGCATCTGAGCAAATTCTTTCCATAACTACTTCAAATTGCTGCAACGTGTAGGGTATTCCTTTGCTAGTGCTGACAGTAATGAATACCTGGTTTTGCACAGCTTCAACCACATGGGGGAATCACATTTTACTGTCTTCAATTTTCAGCTAGTAATCTCATACATGAGTGTATTTAATACCCTCTTGATTTGTACCAGAACACCCACTAATATCTTCTCAAGCGCACATTTTGGAATCCTTGCACTTGAGGACTTCACAGGCAGGGAGTAAATTACAAGGATTTGCCTTCTAAAGGTTTATCAGAAGTGCTGTTATCCCTTACATGTCTCTCTCTCTGCCCGTGCAATACTATAGATCTAGAATTACAGGATCTATCATAAATTTTAATTTTCTGGTCTTCCTCATGGGAACAGATCTTGCATCTGGAATCCAATACACAGCTCCTTGCAAAAAATGAACATCTTTTCCTTCCCATCACACGCTGTGTGTGTGCATGTGTGTCCAAAAAATAAAAAATAAACCAATAATAAATAAAAAATAAAACAATAAACCTCACAGTATCTGGCTTCGTGGCTAAACCTAGATATTTAGCTTTCACTGCTGTTACCAATGAGTTGCCAATCCAGGCTTGGTAACTTTCAGTGACATATGCATCCTTTCATAACACAGATGGATCACTGAAACTGTAGGCGTGTCTTTGTTCACAAATGACAGTTTGCATGGGCTCTAGGATCTTGAAGAGACTTTCAACTCCTGTCAAATCACCTTGAAAGAAGTCATGAGGTCTTACCCATTTCTCCAGACCCATTTTGAAAATAATGTGGCACTAATAGCTGATTGTTGCTCCAAATATCTAGATAACATGTCATAACTTTGTTGGAACATCTGTTCTTAATTTACATTGGGAAACAGCCAGAAGGAGCTGCTTTTTTTCCAGCACAGTACTTGCTGTGTGAACGTTTTGGAAAAATGATGCAAATACTGTTCACCTGGTGCACATTTAGGCCCTTTTCAGTGACTGAACTGAGAGTATGTGAAGTATCTAATATGGGAAGACAGCTCTGATTCTTTAATTGCAGTCAACCTGATAACCACATTATCTGTGGTAGCAGATGGGTTCTGACAATACTTTTTCAAGTATTACTGAAACGCAACACTACTCAACACACGAGCGAGGTTGTGATCATTCAGCTATCAGAGTGATCTGACTCGTTCAGCTATCTCTTTTGCAACAAATCTTGATCTGATGTTAGCTGTTTTTGAAATATCTTGTTATTGTCACTCAAGATACTGTGGCCCTAGAGGTTATAAAAGATACATCAGAAACTTCTGATGTATTTTGGCCTTTGATTTCTACGCAGGCTTATAAGAACATTTGTAAATGGTTCCTCCTGGGAATGTAACATTGGACTGAATTTTATACATAAGAATCCAAATACTTTCTTTCAACCACCGAACAGAGAAGCAAACATGATAAAGGGTTTGTTGTCTTTGTTATCAACTTCACTCCACAGTTCAGCCCTAAGTTCTGGTGCCCTGCTTGTCCAAACTGTATACAAGTTAATTAAATTCTAGGTTCTTTTTTGAAGTCAACCAACTAGCTTCCATCAAACCAAAAGTGAGTTGTTCCAAATACTTTACTCCAGGGACAGTTGCCTATATCGAATTGTTGATAACACTGTGCAGTTTCGGTTCTCCTCACCATGTAGAGTCCTCCAGTACTGCTGCAG
Organism: Phaethon lepturus; assembly: GCF_000687285.1. Taxonomy (NCBI): domain Eukaryota; kingdom Metazoa; phylum Chordata; class Aves; order Phaethontiformes; family Phaethontidae; genus Phaethon; species Phaethon lepturus. Next base: position 10,411 of record NW_010518242.1, on the reverse strand, counting down.
CATCTTCTGCATCCTAAAATCTCCCTATATACTTTCCTGCTGTTCCAAAGTGTGCAATGCAGACCCTTGGCTCTCATGCTAGAACAAAAATGTTTCTTTCATAGGCTGCTTTAACATTATTTTATAGAATTTCATATATTTTTAATTAGGCAAGAAACCACACACATATAAACAACCTTGTTTAAGGTGCGACAGTGGTCAGGGCCCAGGGGAGGTCTGGATCAAGTGCTAAGCAGTGCTGAGGCACCGTTACTGCAGATGCAAGCCATTCTGCACCATTTGTCTAGAGCCAGAATTATTTCCTGGGATGGAGGATTGTAACAGTGCAAATATAACCAAACACAACAGTAAATCCTGTAGTGTGGCCACATGATGATTTCAGTTCACCTTACACCAGCAGTAGAAGAGCTGTCAGTATGGATTTGCACTATCTTTTTACTTTGGGATTCACCAGCTTTCTCCAATCTGCCTTCCAGAGCAATTCCACATTTTTCGCTTCAGAGGTTTCATTGCTGTATTGCTGGGTTTGGAACTCAGGTTGCCATAGCGAATATTTCATATTGTCGTCTTATTATTTGTGCTTTGAATGCTTCCGTATGCAATTATTTCAAAACTAAAGTATTTGCATTCTTGGGACTGAAATGATGTCATGGATCTTTGAATTACGATCTCAGCGTGTTACAGATAAACCGTTTTTTTCATTTGACCACTGTGGGGGTATAATACTGGTTGCTGAGATGCTCCTGTTGGCAAGATACTTGAGGGCCATTTCTACAGGAAAAAAATGGTGGGAACTGGGGCCTCCAAGGCCACATTTGACAAAAAACATGCCAGGAGTTTTTGTCACCTATGAGAGACAGCAGGAAACCTTGGGATGCTGAACTTCTCAACTAGTAGAAAAAAACCACACAAGACAGGTATCCAGTTCAGCACACACACAAGTCAACCCTCCTTAACTCAGCAAGAATCAATGAATTTAGCAGGAGGTTAAGTACCTAATCAAGTGCATTTTTTTGTGCTGAATAAACTGTGAACAGTGAACAGTTTCTCTGAAGCTAGTAAAACTACACATATTTTAATAGCAGCAAACAAAAGAAAAAAAAAGGTTTGTGCTTTAGGATTACCTAGCTTTATAACTCCATAAAATTGTTCTTTTCTTGTACTGGCTAGAAAAGGACTACATCATTATCTTGTACAGATCTTCAGGATCTGCCAATTCTTTGTAACAAAAACCATGGAAATGTGTAAACATCAGGCATTTTCATCATCAGTGTGTTCTCCTCCCTTCCCCCAAATAGCTCTAGTACTAATCATTTCTCCAGCTACTCACTTAATATACAGTGTATTGTGTACCACAGAACAAGTAGAGTGATCTCCTTATGTGACTGAGAGCAAAAACTTCACCTCTGTTTAGTTCCTGTTAATTGTGGCATATTGAGCAGGAACACAACTTGGATCCAGCTTAGGTGTCATATGCCAGGGTCAGATACCATCTTAGAGGTGAACACAAGACGAGGAAGCAACGGCTTTTTCCCAGTTCAGTGTTTTTGAAAGTGTTGTGTTATCTAATTAGCTTTAAATACAACCGGTAAGTTCACCAACAAGTAAAAACGAAAATGTATCAGCCTGAGCTAATGTCATGCATTAAGTAAAATCCTTTAGATGATCTTAATTCTTTTTTGGTTTATTTCCAACTTCTATTGTGGTGATTTTTCTACATACATTGAGTACAAAAATGTATGTAATTTTCGTCATAGGATGTGGTTTAGAAAATACGATGATTGTAAAGAGCACCTTAAAGTTGTTCAGCTAATGATCCTAGCTATTTCTGGAGGGAAATTTGTTACACAGCTTTCCAAGTGACCCATAAGAATTAGTGTGTCTGTTAGGAAGTGACAGGATCAAATAAAATTTCATTGACAGCTACATACAAATACTTCTCTTTGCCTAAGAATGGATATATAAATGTCTGGGAGAGGTCCTTAGTTTTACATTTACTAAAATAATCTAAATTCTTGTAGAATTCTTGGGGGGGGGGCAGGAAATGCTGCTACTCTCAGTCACGTATCTGATTTCTGCACAAACTTCTTGATGGCATTAGAGCCTTGTCATTTAGTTGTCCATACCTCCTAATTTTCTTTCATTCCCTTCTATTGCCATAGATGCTAAAAATATTTGATATCCCTTGTCCATAATAACAGTTAACTGTCCAGAATTTGGCATTATGAAGAGAGTTAAATTTATTTTCTTATTGTATAAAATTTCTTGTTAATATTACAATTTTAAAACCCTTGCAGTGGAAACACAGTTGCTGTACTGGAAAGACTTTGATAACACTGTGGTTACCTGAGTAGCCACAGAACAATGGCCAAACTGAAGGCTGGTAGCTAACAGGAATAATCAAAGACAGAAAAAATAAGTAACTCCTTAGCACTGATAAATTATTTGTTTGCAAAAGAGAAAATGAGGATATGGGGAGAAAATACAATTTTAATAGAAGGTTAGTTGAGTGCACTGCAGCAAGGAATTTGAGTGTAATGCAAAATTGCATATTGTTTCACTTGGCTTTCACATGCTTTCCTGCCATGCTAATGAGGAAAATGTCTTTAAAAGATAAACAGAGAAATATGAGTTTGTACCAGAGAATTAGATTTTGGACGCAAGGTCATAAAATTTAGGTCACACAGTCCAGTGCACAGAGCAGTGCTGATAAATCCTGACTGAAGTGGTAATCAGTTAGGATGAAAGGAAAATAAAGAATTAAGGAAAACAACAGTTTTCACATGGCTGCAGTGCGCTAAACAGCTTCTATACTCAGATGCAATACAAATAGTTTAGAAGAAAAGGCAGTGTGATAGCCATTTAACCAAATGCTCTGATAGCTGAAGGGCAATGTTCAGCTCCTTTCTGTTTTAATAAATATCACTGGTATGAAACCCAGGAAAACAAGGATAACCAGGTGAGACCTACATAAGCTTAAAACAAAGAGCTCAGATATGAACTAAATCACCATATTACAGACCGCAGAGTTTTCAGAATTTAGAGGCTGTTATTTACCAGTATCGTGCCAAAGTCAAAATGAGAATACCAATTCTCAGAAAATACATATGAATTAAAATCCTGGGTAGAATCTAGGGTAGAATCTAGTACAATCCATGTCCTGCTAATATTTTCCTTCCTTGTATGAGTTTTCCTCTGTTCCACAGTCTTACAGCCTGGGCCCTATAAGCTTAAACGTAATTTGAAATAGGAGGTATGATGAAGCATTGGCTAAAGCTGCTGAAATTCTCTTCTGCAAATAAGGATTTTATCAAATAGCAGAGCCTCAGCCAAAACAAATATTAAAAACCTGTCGCTTTCAGAATGAAATCTCACACCTTCAAACCATCCTAGTCTATTAAGGTAATTCTTGTTTAAAAATCCTTAAAAATAATTGTTTCATCTTCAGTAAAAAAGTATATGTATGAAATTACTTCATTATTTTTTTGAAGTCATATAATGTAAGAAATTGCTGTAAGCTCACCATTGGCATGCTGGCAGTGCACACAAGCAGAGAGGCTGTGATGAAGGCGGAGGAGCAGCCTTAACGTCTGTTAAATCCTAAGGTGATGTGATCTGAAAACTCAGCTTTATGATAGAGCTTAGTATGACAAATAACAAATGCTCTCCATCTGACAGCAGGGGCTTGCCCATTTTAGGGCTGGATAACGCATTGCCTCAGTTTCCTCCCTTGTGAAAAGACGCTGAGTTGGCAGGTTGTATGAATTGTCTCTTACAAACTTCCTTTTTCCCTACAAAGACTAGTTACTTATATTTAAGTATTTAAGCTTGGGTGGGATTACTTACTATTTACAGGATCTACTTTGTTTATGCAAAATAGTAGCTTATTTCAAACTCAACACCATTCAGCAAATATTCCTATTATTTTCATCACCGCCCAAGTCCCTCCAAGGGTTCAATAGTTCCTGTAGTCTTTATCAATCCTCCACAATTCTCTTGGGAACCCTTCTCAAAAACCTGTTACAAATGCTTCGGTCAGAGAAAAAAATTCTGCGTGGTTTTTTTGGCTTATATTTCACTGTGGCCCTTCCTCAACTCCCACTATTCCCAAAATGGACAAGCTGTTTTGTGGCAACAATTTGGTAAACACGTCACAGACCAAAAGCTCCTCACGAAAAAAAGTTATATTACTGTCCCCATGTAAAGACACCATGAAGTGAGTTAAATATAATGTATTGCCAGAGCATGGTAACAGGAAAACAGAGGCCAGACGTGTAAAGGTGTGTTGTAACAGGCAGCTGGCACTGGCCGAAGGCACAGCCAGACTCTGCTGCCTCTCTCTGCCTCACTTGTGGCTCAGGGAGTAATTTTGACAGAAACAGTGCTGTGACTCACTGCAGAAAGTGCTATTTATCATAACTAGGTGTAAGAGACTGAGGACCCAGTTTGAATAAAATGTCTGATTTGCATGTTTAATGTACGATAGTTTATATTTTAAGTTATTAATAAGTATGCTGATCTGAAGAAAGAAATTTGCTAAATATTTAATGTTAAACAAGCTTTGGTTAAACAAACTGGAACAGAAGGTATTTCTGAAGTTGCAATTGCAGCATTTTTAAGCCAATACATGTAGGAGATATTTGGGAATCTAAAACTACATAATGATCTTATATTTTTATAACACCTTTAATTCAAAAGGATGCCAAAGTTTGTAACAAACTGCAGGCAAGGATCATTTCACCTATCATTAAAATGCAGACATGGCTGCAATGAGTTTTGGAAGCACTTTAGCAGCTCAGAGGATCACTGCACAACAATACAGGAAAAGAATAAAGGATGCTGCAGCTTCAGAGACTAGGTATCAATGGGGATTTAATCTTCAAGGTTTATGAACTCATACTGGCATGTTTGCAACTTTAGGTCCCCACACAATTAAAGAAAATACGATCCATAATAAATTGAGCAGATCGAAAGCAACTAATGAAATAGGCAGAATACTGTGGTTAACCTATGACTAAGTTTTGAAAAGCAGGATGAGCTCAATATTCCTTTATTGAAATACAGATTTTTCTCTCAGCTGAGAGACAGTATCTTGGTAACAGACACAGTCGGTGGTTCTGGTCATGGTGTAAAGTACTGAGTCCATAATAACCACCCAAAACAATGATATTTTTATCAAGTCATTAGACAACACTTTGGTTTTCCTTGTCCATTTATTCACCCCCAAAAAGTGCTTCTTTAGATTATGAGTCCGGATGGAACAACATCCCTAGGATATTGATGCACAAACACTGCCATTGCTCGGTGGCACCCATGGCCCTGAAGTGCTTGAGCACAATCCCTACAATCAGCTGGAAAACCGGAGACAGAAAGGGCAAAGCAGGGATGAACATTCACAAACCACTGCTGAGAAACAGTTCTGCTGAATTCCACTGGATTTGGTTCGGTATTTAATTTGGTTTGACCTTTTGCTGTTTGAGGTATTTTTGATCTTCACCGAATGGCACTACAGCTCTGTCTTCAAGACTATATAGATTCCTGTTTAAAGCCCCACAAACAAAACAACAGCAACGACGAAGTAAAGGCACCCACTTTGCGATCCTTGCATCAGGGAAGGCTGATGGGAAACTAAGTGGAAGGCAGTCCTTCATAACGCATCCCCAATTCAGTTTGGATTCTAGTCAGCCTATTTCAACCTCGTTCAAAAGCGATTCATGCAGAGCTGCCCCTGCTTCTCAGCACGGCACTCCGATCAGCTTTTGTACATTTCACTTAACGATGCTCCCATTGAAAAATTCCAGTGCAGTCCGTCGAGCAAGGAGCGCACCCTCGAACACGCTTCTGGGGGAGACCAGTCCTCACTGGGTCGTATCATCAGGTTACCGTTTTCTTAATATCTTTTCCTAGCATCCTGAATCTTTCACTCCGTGGTGCACCCTGTGCCGCTTCCCCCAGGAGGGACAAAGTTCTCGCTGCTGACTCAGGCCAGCTCCCCAGCCGCCTTGCCTTTGTGGCACTGCCAGAGGAGCTAGGTGGTTCCATTCGAGTGCTCTAACCACAACACATCTGTGTAAAAGGGAAAGCAGAAATCTGTCATTATGCACACAGATGTAGCCAGGTTCTCAGCTCCTGTCAGGAAAATGCAGATATCAGGGATGTTCCACACGACTCAGGTTTTTGTGTAGGTAATTGTAGTAGAGAATAGGAATTGCTACCATAGTAATGGGGGGGTGATCATATAGGTATGTTAAAGACAGGAATACAGGGCTGTTCTTTCTTCCTGACTGTCTACCTTCCTGTTCCACTGGAAATGCTCAGGAAGTATAACCCATGAGAAAGGCAGAGCAAGTGGGAGCCGAACTGGAAATAGGCAGCTTCATCCTGCCCTTGGGAGGGCAGTCTGGTCAGCCAGCCGAAGAACCGGTGAGTCAGTACGTGCTCTTAAACATGCCCTCATAGAAAGCCAGAGTGACGTATCCTGATAGAGTTTACATTTCAGAACAGCTAGATAAGAATGAATCAGCCTTTTACTCAGCCCTGCTGGGAAAGAAAAAAAAATGTGTCTACCAAACTGTCAAAATGGAAAATTCCTTCCCAGCTGCAAACATGACAATCATTTTTGCCTTCGTGCAAGAAAAAAGGGCCATGTTTAAGTGTGTAATTCCATGGGTTGTTTCTAGGTGGCACAGGCCAGGTCCTTCCTTATGTGAAGCTTTCTCAAGGGTGTGGTTGCAGGCACATACACACAAGCACATTTCCAGGTGGTAGAGCTGTGTTCATTATTAAAACCAAAGAGCCCCCAACGGAGACAAATTAAAGAGTCCACTTAGACAGCCGCTACTGGAATTTCACTGGAGGGCTTATTTTTCATGAAATTAAGGCCTCTGATGGGATGGTAATAGATATTGGTTAGGCTGTTTTAATGTAGAATTTTTACATCTTTTTATTACCTGAGTTGCTTTATGAGAACTATTTTATATCAGTCACCTTCAGTAACTCTGTACACTGCATATTAAAATTAAAAAATATTAAGTAAAACAATCAGAACTGAAAAGATCAACATTGTTACCTCAGTGGACTTCTTTTGGCGGTGGTTTTGAAAATCACTAACATAGCTGACAGATCACAAACAAGTCCTCTTCTCATAGTTGAAAGTACGCAACTTCAACTTCAAAAAGTGCTTACTGATGTTGGAGCTTGATCTTTAAAGCAACATTTCTTCAGCATGTCAGTGATATGGTACAATTAGTTCCTCATCAAAAAGAAATACAGCATCTCAGAATTCAAATTTTATTATTGCAAGGGTTTGATTTAACATCCTGCATACCTAAGCACTGTCAGGCAGCTGGGATGGAATACATTGCATTGAGATCTATCCTTTTTATTAAAAACATATTATACCTTAAGGGAAGTATGTTTTTCTATAGGGATTGCTCCACAATTTAATTACAGCAGACTATCCTCTTATTTTATGAGATTCATCGGAGCTCAAGAACCACAGCATGATTTATATCAACATATCCTGCCCTGTCAGAGCGGAATGGGTAGCTGTGCTCTGTTCAGAAAAATAGTACAGTTGGCAAAAATTCTTCGGACAAACTGCAGAAATGACAGTACGCTGTTGCCTCTACAAGGTAACATACATCATCCCGCTAACAAACTATTACCTACTAGAAACATCTCAGAAACATGTGCTGGCTGGGGAATATAGCACCTCACTATATCTTTTTTTCTTATACAAGTCAAGCAATGGCACTAAATTTCCAAGGTGTTTTTTTCTTTTTTTATTTCTTTTTTTTTTGAGACCATATTTTACAAAAGCAGAAACACTGCAGAAACCTTCAGGAGAACAAACCATCCTTCTGACATCTTTAATATGTTACTTGTTTTTAAATTTCTCTAAGAACTTGTAAACAGTTGAATAACACATAATATTCTCATTCCCCCCCACACACATGCACAAAGAGGGTTTAAATATTGCTGAATAAGCCAACATGGTTGAGGAAGTCTCATACTATTGCAGTCTTCAACTAAGGACAAAAAATAGAGAATTTAAGCTGGGGTGTACAACAAAAATAGGATCAAAGTTTGTCATTGCAGAAAACATGTTCCTATTCACCATGGCATCCCCATCTTATGAAAAGGAACTGACTACGTAGATGTGTAAGTCACAAGGTCATACGCAGAGTGGGGAAAAAGGGAATGGCTGAGAGTGGTAAGAAAGATTTTATTAGTGATACGGTATTTCAAACACCTGCTAGTTAAAAAACTGTCATTCTTCTTTTACTGCTGGGTAACACTTTCATTAAATCGGCCAGAGGTTCCAGAAATATAAGCTGAGAGAGCTTACTCATGATTGCCAGTCTTAGCACCTTGGTTGTCTCATTGAGCCCTGTTGGCTTAGTTGGTTGGTTTGCTTTTTATTCCTCCGAGCAGTCCTTGGTGCCAGAACTATCAGAATGTATGAATATATCAGCCATGTTGTTTTTTCTTTAGAACAAATTTCCAGCCAACATGGTTTTGAGAACAAGAATAAAAAATGACCATCATGTAAACTGCCAACACAGAAATAAAGAGCAAAGGTATCAAAAAATACCAAACATCAAATTTATTTTCTTTAAATTGCTCGTATGTTTTAAGATATTCTCAAGATTTTTTAATATTTGAGGTTTGTATAACTGCGCATTTATCGTCTGCCATATTTTCAACTATTTTTACTAGCAAGTCTTCATCTGGTAGTCATGTGCCCAGAAGAAAATCATACTTTCTAGTTTAAAACTCCGTAGCATATTAGATTTGACAGTTGTTGCTGTCTTCCCAGCAACAGTACACACGGAAATGCTCTCCCACACCTTGTTTTCCTCAAGTGGCGCAGCAGGCTTGCAGAAAGGACCGACTTTACACGTCTTCCTTCTCCGTACTGAACATCTCAGACAGCATTTTAAGAATGAACTAAAAGGAAGAAGAGTGAATGCTAGCTCCTCTGAAGCTGGTTTTCTGAAACAAGAAGGGATGTAGTAGGCTGCTGTATGGGTCTTAGCATAGCCAGTAAAGAAGTGCAGAAGAGCCTTAGAGAAAGATGGTGGGCTGAGGGGAAACCCTGCTTATCCAGTCCCCAGTGACCACAGAGAACGCATGAAAGACAGAGTCCCAGTGTCCTTTGGCAATGGGATGCTGTGTGGATGGAAAAATTCCTGCTCTTTATCAAGCGCAGAGGTTGTGTCTGCCCTGACTTGAACAATTTATCAGGCTAACATTCCTTTCACCTGTATATACTTCCCCTAAAAATTATATATAAGGCCCAAAGGCAATCTGGCAAACTTTTGAAGTGATCCCAAAGAAGAGGAATAATTCTTGTAAGAAGCTCCCGTGACTTCCATTCCTGCAGCAATAGCATCACTTCTCTATATTTGTCTGTGGGGGCTATCTGATCTGGAATCTGGTCTCCAAGCAATTAAACTGACAGAGGGAAAAATGATGGGGAAATTGCACACATGAAAAAAGGGAAAGCTTGTATCCAAGCAGCTGTTTTGGCATCATAGGTGTTGAGCTACAGGCTACTATCAGTAAGGACTGTGCTATGGGATTTGTCTGGGCAAAGACCATGAAATGATTTATAATTTAGTTAAACTTGCATTATTAAAAAGGGACTCTGTCTCTTTTGAAAGGTATTTGCGTCTGTCAATCATCCTCTTGATTTTACAAGGTACTGGCCTAGTTGGAGACCAAGTTATTAAAAAATAATCTTTTTTGTTGTTGTAGTTATTGAACAGATGCTATCAAAAGGACTCTATGATTTACAGCATCTGTCTCTAGGGAGGCTTTAGTCCTTTTTTTTTTTTTTTCCTCTCCTCTTGATATACATTAAAATTTGCCACTCAGTGAGATTCCATTTCTCTCTTTCCTTGTGTGAATGCAGATGCTTGGGCTACTCTATCATTCACCCTATACCAGTGCAAGGTGGGTTTAGGCTGTGGTATATCTTTCTTTCCTGTTTGGAATTCACTAAAACCATTCCCACAATCAGCACTTTGGCGATGTTACTTCAACCTGGAAATACTTATCAAAAAGCCCCATGACTGGTTACGCAATCTTCTGTGTTTTCAGAAGCTTTGAAAGCAATATTTGAATGCTCAGGACAGTTATTCTGCCTAGTTTCCTTTTGCCACTAACTGTGAAAAGGTCAGACGTAGCATGCAGTGGAGCGTGGTACACACACAGCTGTGTTTGCACTGACAGCTGCAAGGTCTGCAACTGGAAACAGTGCAACCCTAGTAGCATAGCACAGTTTACAGAAAAATTAATCATAGCAAGAGGAAAGGTTTGTTAGTCAGAGTGCCTATCACAGCTGCTTGGGTTTTGGGATCCTGATTTATATCTTTACAAAGTACCATGTCACAGAATCACAGAA